>NW_019266043.1:0-8473 GCF_002742605.1 Olea europaea var. sylvestris | reverse complement strand
TTTGGGGCCATAAGTACTTTTTGGAAATGTAGCGACCGTTTTGGATTGAACTCACCACTTCGTCGTGACGTACGAGTGATTTTAGCAATTTTTTAAAGGAATGAGCGGTTGAATATTGAGAACGCCTGGATAATCGGCGGACGAAGAATTGAGCGTAACTTTTACACACGGTGTCCGTTTTGGGCCCATAAGAACTCTTTGGAAATATAGCGACCGTTTTGAATTGAACTCACCACTTCGTCATGACGTATGGCGGAGTTCAACCATTTTTCGAAAGAATGAGCACTTGCATATTTGGAACGCTTGGATTGTCGGCGTACGAAGAATTGAGCATAACTTTTGCACACGGTGTCCATTTTGGGGCCATAAGTACTTTTTGGAAATGTAGCGACCGTCTTGGATTGAACTCGCCACTTTGTTGTGACGTATGGGGGAGTTAAGCCATTTTTCGAAGGAATCAGCACTTGTATATTGAGAATGCTTGGAGAGTCGGCGGACGAAGAATTGAGCGTAACTTTTGCACACGATTTCTGTTTTGGGGCCATAAGTACTTTTTGGAAATGTAGCGACCGTTTTGGATTGAACTCACCACTTCGTCGTGACGTACAAGTGATTTTGGCCATTTTTCAAAGGAATGAGCGGTTGAATGTTGAGAACGCTTGAAGAGTCGACGGACGAAGAATTGAGCGTAACTTTTGCACACGATGTCCGTTTTGGGCCCATAATAACTTTTTGGAAATGTAGCGACCGTTTTGGATTGAACTCACCACTTCGTCGTGACGTACGAGTGATTTTGGCCATTTTTCGAAGGAATGAGTGCTTGAATATTGAGAACGCTTGGAGAGTCGGCGGACGAAGAATTGAGCGTAACTTTTGCACACGGTGGCCGTTTTGGGCCCATAAGAAATTTTTGGAAATGTAGCGATCATTTTGGATTGAACTCACCACTTCATCGTGACGTATGGGGAGCTCAACCATTTTTCGAATGAATGAGCACTAGCATATTTGGAACGCTTGGATTGTCGGCGTACGAAGAATTGAGCGTAACTTTTACACACGGTGGCCGTTTTGGGCCCATAAGAAATTTTTGGAAATGTCGCGGCCATTTTGGATTGAACTCACCACTTCGTCGTGACGTATGAGGGATTTCGACCATTTTTCGAAAGAATGAGCACTTGCATATTTAGAACGCTTGGATTGTCGGCGTACGAAGAATTGAGCGTAACTTTTACACACGGTGGCCGTTTTGGGCCCATAAGAAATTTTTGGAAATGTCGCGGCCATTTTGGATTGAACTCACCACTTCGTCGTGACGTATGAGGGATTTCGACCATTTTTCGAAAGAATGAGCACTTGCATATTTAGAACGCTTGGATTGTCGGCGTACGAAGAATTGAGCGTAACTTTTACACACGGTGGCCGTTTTGGGCCCATAAGAAATTTTTGGAAATGTCGCGGCCATTTTGGATTGAACTCACCACTTCGTCGTGACGTATGAGGGATTTCGACCATTTTTCGAAAGAATGAGCACTTGCATATTTAGAACGCTTGGAGAGTCGACAGACGAAGAATTGAGCGTAACTTTCGCACACGGTGTCCGTTTCGGGCCCATAAGAACATTTTGGAAATGTAGCGACCGTTTTGGATTGAACTCATGACTTCTTCATGACGTACGAGTGATTTTGGCCATTTTTCGAAGGAATGAGTGCTTGTATATTGAGAACGCTTGGAGAATCGGCGGACGAAGAATTGAGCGTAACTTTTGCACACGGTGTCCGTTTTGGGCCCATAAGAACTTTTTGGAAATGTAGCGATCGTTTTGGATTGGACTCACCACTTCGTCGTGACGTACGAGGGATTTTGGCGATTTTTCAAAAGAATTAGCACTTGCATATTTAGAATGCTTGGAGAGTCAGCAGACGAAGAATTGAGCGTAACTTTCGCACACGGTGTCCGTTTCGGGCCCATAAGAACATTTTGGAAATGTAGCGACCGTTTTGGATTGAACTCACCACTTCGTCATGACGTACGAGGGATTTTGGCGATTTTTCAAAAGAATTAGCACTTGCATATTTAGAATGCTTGGAGAGTCAGCAGACGAAGAATTGAGCGTAACTTTCGCACACGGCGTCCGTTTCGGGCCCATAAGAACATTTTGGAAATGTAGCGACCGTTTTGGATTGAACTCACCACTTCGTCATGACGTACGAGGGATTTTGGCCATTTTTCAAAGGAATGAGCGGTTGAATATTGAGAACGCTTGGATAGTCGGCGGACGAAGAATTGAGCGTAACTTTTGCACACGGTGTCCGTTTTGGGCCCATAAGAATGTTTTGGAAATATAGCGACCGTTTTGAATTGAACTCACCACTTCGTCATGATGTATGGCGGAGTTCAACCATTTTTCGAAAGAATGAGCACTTGTATATTTGGAACGCTTGGATTGTCGACGTACGAAGAATTGAGCATAACTTTTGCACACGGTGTCCGTTTTGGGCCCATAAGTACTTTTTGGAAATGTAGCGACCGTCTTGGATTGAACTCAAAACTTCGTCGTGACGTATGGGGGAGTTAAGCCATTTTTCGAAGGAATCAGCACTTGTATATTGAGAATGCTTGGAGAGTTGGCGGACGAAGAATTGAGCATAACTTTTGCACACGATTTTCGTTTTGGGGCCATAAGTACTTTTTGGAAATGTAGCGACCGTTTTGGATTGAACTCGCCACTTTGTCGTGACGTACGAGGGATTTTGGCAATTTTTCAAAAGAATTAGCACTTGCATATTTAGAATGCTTGGAGAGTCGGCGGACGAAGAATTTAGCGTAATTTCCCACACGGTGTCCATTTTGGGCCCATAAGAACATTTTGGAAATGTAGCGACCGTTTTGGATTGAACTCACCACTTCATCGTGACGTAAGAGGGATGTTGGCCATTTTTCAAGAGAATTAGCACTTGCATATTTAGAATGCTTGGAGAGTCGGCGGACGAAGAATTTAGCGTAATTTCCCACACGGTGTCCATTTTGGGCCCATAAGAACATTTTGGAAAGGTAGCGACCGTTTTGGATTGAACTCACCACTTCATCGTGACGTAAGAGGGATGTTGGCCATTTTTCAAGAGAATTAGCACTTGCATATTTAGAATGCTTGGAGAGTCGGCGGACGAAGAATTTAGCGTAATTTCCCACACGGTGTCCATTTTGGGCCCATAAGAACATTTTGGAAAGGTAGCGACCGTTTTGGATTGAACTCACCACTTCGTCGTGACGTACGAGGGATTTTGGCAATTTTTTAAAAGAATTAGCACTTGCATATTTAGAATGCTTGGAGAGTCAGCGGACGAAGAATTGAGCGTAACTTTCGTACACGGTGTCCGTTTCGGGCCCATAAGAACATTTTTGAAATCTAGCGACCGTTTTGGATTGAACTCACCACTTCGTCGTGACGTACTAGTGATTTTGGCCATTTTTCAAAAGAATTAGCACTTACATATTTAGAATGCTTGGAGAGTCGGCGGACGAAGAATTGAGCGCAACTTTTGCTCGCGGTGTCCGTTTTGGGCCCACAAGTACTTTTTGGAAATATAGCGACCGTTTTGGATTGAACTCACCACTTCGTCGTGACGTACGAGTGATTTTGGCCATTTTTCGAAGGAATGAGCGCTTGTATATTTAGAATGCTTGGAGAGTCGGCGGACGAAGAATTGAGCGTAACTTTTGCACGCGGTGTCCGTTTTGGGCCCATAAGTACTTTCTGGAAATGTAGCGACCGTTTTGGATTGAACTCACCACTTCGTCGTGACATACGAGTGATTTTGGCCATTTTTTGAAGGAATGAGCGCATGTAGATTGAGAACGCTTGGAGAGTCAGCGGACGAAGAATTGAGCGTAACTTTTGCACACGGTGTCCGTTTTGGGCCGATAAGAACATTTTGGAAATGTAGCGACCGTTTTGGATTGAACTCTCCACTTCGTCGTGACGTATGGGAGAGTTCAACCATTTTTCGAAAGAATGAGGACTTTTATATTTGGAACGCTTGGATTGTCGGTGTACGAAGAATTGAGCGTAACTTTTGCACACGGTGTCCGTTTTGGGCCCATAATTACTTTTGGAAATGTAGCGACCGTTTTGGATTGAACTCACGACTTCATCGTGACGTACGAGTGATTTTGGCCATTTTTCGAAGGAATTAGTGCTTGTACATTGAGAACGCCTGGAGAGTCGGCGGAGGAAGAATTGAGCGTAACTTTTGCACACGTTGTGCGTTTTGGGCCCATAAGAAATTTTTGGAAATGTAGCGACCGTTTTGGATTGAACTCACCACTTCGTCGTGACATACGAGTGATTTTGGCCATTTTTCAAAGGAATGAGCGCATGCAGATTGAGAACGCTTGGAGAGTCAGCGGACGAAGAATTGAGCGTAACTTTTGCACTCGGTGTCCGTTTTGGGCCCATAAGAACTTTTTGGAAATGTAGCGACCGTTTTGGATTGAACTCACCACTTCGTCGTGACATACGAGTGATTTTGGCCATTTTTCAAAGGAATGAGCGCATGCAGATTGAGAACGCTTGGAGAGTCAGCGGACGAAGAATTGAGCGTAACTTTTGCACACGGTGTCCGTTTTGGGCCCATAATTACTTTTTGGAAATGTAGCGACCGTTTTGGATTGAACTCACGACTTCATCATGACGTACGAGTGATTTTGGCCATTTTTCGAAGGAATTAGTGCTTGTACATTGAGAACGCCTGGAGAGTCAGCGGACGAAGAATTAAGCGTAACTTTTGCACACGTTGTGCATTTTGGGCCCATAAGAAATTTTTGGAAATGTAGCGACCGTTTTGGATTGAACTCACCACTTCGTCGTGACGTACGAGGGATTTTGGCCATTTTTCGAAAGAATGAGCACTTACATATTTAGAACGGTTGGAGAGTCGGCCGACGAAGAATTGAGCGTAACTTTTGCACACGGTGTCCGTTTTGGGCCCATAAGAACTTTTTGGAAATGTAGCGACCGTTTTGGATTGACCTCACCACTTCGTCGTGACGTACGGGGGAGTTCAACCATTTTTCGAAAGAATGAGTACTTGCATATTTGGAACGCTTGGATTGTCGGCGTACGAAAAATCGAGCGTAACTTTTGCACATGGTGTCCGTTTTGGGCCCATAAGTACTTTTTGGAAATGCAGCGACCGTTTTGGATTGAACTCACCACTTAGTCGTGACGTACGAGTGATTTTGGCCATTTTTCGAAGGAATGAGTGCTTGAAAATTGAGAACGCTTGGATAGTCGGCGGACGAAGAATTGAGCGTAACTTTTGCACACGGTGTCCGTTTTGGGCCCATAAGAACTTTTTGGAAATGTAGCGACCATTTTGGATTGAACTCACCACTTCATTGTGACGTAAGAGGGATTTTGGCCATTTTTTGAAAGAATAAGCACTTGCATATTTAGAACGCTTGGAGTGTCGGTGGACGAATAATTAATTGTAACTTTTCACACGGTGTCCGTTTTGGGCCTATAAGTACTTTTTGGAAATGTAGCGACCGTTTTGGATTGAACTCACCACTTCATCGTGACGTATGGGGGAGTTAAGCCATTTTTCGAAGGAATGAGCGCTTGTATATTGAGAATGCTTGGAGAGTCGGTGGAGGAAGAATTGAGCGTAACTTTTGCACACGGTGTCCGTTTTGGGCCCATAAGAACTTTTTGGAAATGTAGCGACCGTTTTGGATTGAACTCACCACTTCGTTGTGACGTACGAGTGATTTTGGCCATTTTTCGAAGGAATGAGCACTTGTAGATTGAGAACGCTTGGAGAGTCAGCGGACGAAGAATTGAGCGTAGCTTTTACACATGGTGTCCGTTTTGGGCCCATAAGAACTTTTTGGAAATGTAGCGACAGTTTTGGATTGAACTCACCACTTCGTCGTGACGTAAGTGGGATTTTGGCCATTTTTTGAAAGAATAAGCACTTGCATATTTAGAACGCTTGGAGAGTCGGCGAACGAAAAATTGATTGTAACTTTTGCCCACGTTGTTCGTTTTGGGCCCATAAGAACTTTTTGGAAATGTAGCGACCGTTTTGGATTGAACTCACCACTTCGTCGTGACGTATGGGGGAGTTAAACCATTTTTCGAAGGAATGATATATTGAGAATGCTTGGAGAGTCGACGGACGAAGAATTGAGCGTAACTTTTGCACACGGTGTCCGCTTTGGGCCCATAAGAACGTTTTGGAAATGTAACGACCGTTTTGGATTGAACTCACCACTTCGTCATGACGTACGTGGGATTTTGGCCATTTTTCGAAAGAATGAACACTTGCATATTTGGAACGGTTGGAGAGTCGACGGACGAAGAATTAAGCGTTACTTTTGCACACGGTGTCTGTTTTTGGCCCATAAGAACTTTTTGGAAATGTAGCGACCGTTTTGGATTGAACTCACCACTTCGTCGTGACGTAAGAGGGATTTTGGCCATTTTTTGAAAGAATAAGCACTTGCATATTTAGAATGCTTGGAGTGTCGACGAACGAATAATTGATTGTAACTTTTGCACACGGTGTTCGTTTTGGGCCCATAAGTACTTTTTGGAAATGTAGCGACCGTTTTGGATTGAACTCACGACTTCATCGTGACGTAAGAGTGATTCTGGCCATTTTTCGAAGGAATGAGTGCTTGTATATTGAGAACGCTTGGAGAGTCGACGGACGAAGAATTGGGCGTAACTTTTGCACACGGTGTCCGTTTTGGGCCCATAAGAACTTTTTGGAAATGTAGCGACCGTTTTGGATTGTACTCACCACTTTGTCGTGACGTACGAGGGATTTTTGCCATTTTTCGAAAGAATGAGCACTTGCATATTTAGAACGGTTGGAGAGTCGGCCGACGAAGAATTGAGCGTAACTTTTGCACACGGTGTCCGTTTTGGGCCCATAAGAACTTTTTGGAAATTTAGCAACCGTTTTGGATTGAACTCACCACTTCGTCGTGATGTACCTGGGATTTTGGCCATTTTTTGAAAAAATAAGCACTTGCATATTTAGAACGCTTGGAGAGTCGGCGGACGAAAAATTGTTTGTAACTTTTGCACACGGTGTCCGTTTTGGGCCAATAAGAACTTTTTGGAAATGTAGCGACCGTTTTGGATTGAACTCACCACTTCGTCGTGACGTATGGGGGAGTTAAGCCATTTTTCGAAGGAATGAGCGCTTGTATATTGAGAATGCTTTTTTTTTTTTTTTTTTGTAAAGACATCCACACATCCTTAGTGACTTTTTAGGGTCCACCAAGGAAGGTCGATGGGGGTTAAGGGTTCCCCAACCATATTTATTTCATAAAAATCAAGAATACACGGAAGGAGGGGGGCATGAACCTGACCTCCAAAAAGCAGTGATGCAACAAATGAATATAATTAATGAAAGCAATAAATGAGGAAGTACTACTTCCCTATACAATAAAGAATAGCCTAAATTACGAACCTCTAAAACTGGGCAATCCATGTCTGTCGATCTGCACTAGCGCCCTAATATGTCGAGGCAGTGCTAGTGGTCCATACTCTAGATTGCGCCGATGATCCCAGCCTTCTGTAGCCAGAGAATTAGCAACCTGGTTGCCTTCTCTGTAGATGTGTGAAACCGTGTCTCTATCGAAGTAGATTGTATATTGAGAATGCTTGGAGAGTCGGCGGACCAAGAATTGTGCGTAACTTTTGCACACGGTGTCCGCTTTTGGGCCCATAAGAACTTTTTGGAAATGTAACGACCATTTTGGATTGAACTCACCACTTCGTCGTGACGTATGGGAGAGTTCAACCATTTTTTGAAAGAATGAGCACTTTTATATTTGGAACGCTTGGATTGTCGGTGTACGAAGAATTGAGCATAACTTTTGCACACGGTGTCCGTTTTGGGCCCATAAGTACTTTTTTGAAATGTAGCGACCGTTTTGGATTGAACTCACAACTTCATCGTGACGTATGAGTGATTTTGGCCATTTTTTGAAGGAATGAGCGCTTGTACATTGAGAACGCTTGGAGAGTCGGCGGACAAAGAATTGAGCGTAACTTTTGAACACGGTGTCCGTTTTGGGCCCATAAGAACTTTTTGGAAATGTAGCGACCGTTTTGGATTGAACTCACCACTTCGTCGTGACATACGAGGGATTTTGGCCATTTTTCAAAAGAATGAGCACTTACATATTTGGAACGCTTGGATTGTCGGTGTACGAAGAATTGAGCATAACTTTTGCACACGGTGTCCGTTTTGGGCCCATAAGATCTTTTTGGAAATGTAGCGACCGTTTTGGATTGAACTCACCACTTCGTCGTGACGTACGGGGGAGTTCAACCATTTTTCAAAAGAATGAGCACTTACATATTTGGAACGCTTGGATTGTCGGCGTACGAAGAATGGAGCGTAACTTTTGCACGCGGTGTCCGTTTTGGGCCCATAAGTACTTTTTGGAAATG
>NW_019266042.1:0-8474 GCF_002742605.1 Olea europaea var. sylvestris | reverse complement strand
ACGGGTTGATCGTGATTAAAAATCGCGCCCGGGGCAATTTCGTCATTTTTCGCGATGGTGTCAGTATGGGCTCAAATTTGACAAGTTCATCGGAAACAAAAATCGCGCCGAGGGCAATTTCGTCATTTTTCTCGACGGTGTCAGATTGGTCTCAAATATGACAGGTTGATCGTAACTAAAAATCGCGTCGGCAGCAATTTCGTCATTTTTCGCGACGGAGTCGGAATGGGCTCAAATTTGACAGGTTGATCGGAAACAAAAACCACGCCAGGGGCAACTTCGTCATTTTTATGAAGGTGTCGGAATGGGCTCAAATTTGACAGGTTGATCCGAAATAAAAATCGATCCGGGGGAATTTCGTCATTTTTCGCGACGGAGTCGGAATGGGCTCAAATTTGCCAGGTTGACCGGGAACAAAAATCTCGTCGGGGGCAATTTCTTCATTTTTCGCGACGGTGTCGGAATGGGCTCGAATTTGACATGTTGATCGGAAACAAAAATCAGGTCGAGGGTAATTTCGTCATTTTTCGCGACGGTGTCTGAATGGGCTAAAATTTGACAGGTTGATCGGAAACAAAAATCGCGCCTGGGGTAATTTCGTCATTTTTCGCGACGGTGTCGGATTGGGATCAAATTTGACAGGTTGATCGTAACTAAAAATCGCGTCGGGAGCAATTTTGTCATTTTTCGCGACGGAGTCGGAATGGGCTCAAATTTGACCGGTTGATCGGAAACAAAAACCACGCCAGGGGCAATTTCGTCATTTTTACGAAGGTATCGAAATGGGCTCAAATTTGACAGGTTGATTGGAAATAAAAATCGATCCGGGGGGATTTCGTCATTTTTCACGACGGAGTCGGAATGGGCTCAAATTTGACAGGTTGACCGGGACCAAAAATATCGCCGGGGGCAATTTCTTCATTTTTCGCGACGGTGTCGGAATGGGCTCAAATTTGACAGGTTGATCGTGAACAAAAATCGCTCCAGGGACAATTTCGTCATTTTTCGCGACGTGTCGGAATGGGCTCAATTTTGAAAGGTTGATCGGGAACAAAAATTTATCGGTGCGCAATTTCGTCATTTTTCCCGACGGGGTCGGAATGGGCTCAAATTTGACAGGTTGATCGGAAACAAAAACCACGCCAGGGACAATTTTCGTCATTATCACGAAGGTGTCGGAATGGGCTCAAATTTGACAGGTTGATCGGAAACGAAAATCGGGGAGGGGCAATTTCGTCATTTTTCGCGACGGAGTCGGAATGGGCTCAAATTTGACAGGTTGATCGGAAACAAAAACCACGCAAGGGACAATTTTCGTCATTATCACGAAGGTGTCGGAATGGGCTCTAATTTGGCAGGTTGATCGGAAACAAAAATCGCGCCTGGGGTAATTTCGTCATTTTTCGCGACGGTGTCGGATTGGGCTCAAATTTGACAGGTTGATCGTAAACAAAAATCGGGCCGGGAGCAATTTCGTCATTTTTCGCGACGGAGTCGGAATGGGCTAAAATTTGACAGGTTAATCGGAAACAAAAACCACGCAAGGGGAAATTTCGTCATTTTCACGAAGGTGTCGGAATGGGCTCTAATTTGACAGGTTGATCGGAAACAAAAATCGCGCCAGGCGTAATTTCGTCATTTTTCGCGACGGGGTCGGATTGGGCTCATATTTGACAGGTTGATCGTAAACAAAAATCGCGCCGGGAGCGATTTCGTCATTTTTCGCGTCGGAGTCGGAATGGGCTCAAATTTGACAGGTTAATCGGAAACAAAAACCACGCATGGGGAAATTTAGTCATTTTCACGAAGGTGTCGGAATGGGCTCAAATTTGACAGGTTGATCGGAAACAAAAATCACGCAGGGGGCAATTTCGTCATTTTTCGCGAAGGTGTCGGAATGGGCTCAAATTTGACAGGTTGATCGGAAACAAAAATCACGCAGGGGGCAATTTCGTCATTTTTCGTGACGGAGTCGGAATGGGCTCAAATTTGACAGGTTGATCGAGAACAAAAATCTAGTCGGGGGCAATTTCTTCATTTTTCGCGATGGTGTTGGAATGGGCTCAAATTTAACAGGTTGATCGGACACAAAAATCGCGCCGGGGGCAATTTCGTCATTTTTCCCGACGGTGTCGGAATGGGCTCAAATTTGACAGGTTGATCGGGATTAAAAATCGCGCCAGGGGCAATTTCGTCATTTTTCACGACGGTGTCAGAATGGGCTCAAATTTGACAGGTTGATCGGAAACAAAAATCACGCCTGGGGCAATTTCGTCATTTTTCGTGACGGTGTCGGATAGGGCTCAAATTTGACAGGTTGATCGTGACTAAAAATCGCGTCGGGAAAAATTTCGTCATTTTTCGCGACGGAGTCGGAATGGGCTCAAATTTGATAGGTTGATCGAAAACAAAAACCACGCCAGGGGCAATTTGGTCATTTTTAGGAAGGTGTCGGAATGGGCTCAAATTTGACAGGTTGATCGGAAATAAAAATCGATCCGTGGGGATTTCGTCATTTTTCGCGACGGAGTCGGAATGGGCTCAAATTTGACAGGTTGACCGGGAACAAAAATCTCGCCGGCAGCAATTTCGTCATTTTTCGCGACGGTGTCGGAATGGGCTCAAATTTGATAGGTTGATTGGAAACAAAAATCGGGTCGAGGGTAATTTCGTCATTTTTCGCGACGGTGTCTGAATGGGCTAAAATTTGACTGGTTGATCGGAAATAAAATTCGGGCCAGGGGCAATTTAGTCATTTTTCGCGACGGAGTCCGAATGGTCTCAAATTTGACAGGTTGATCGGAAACAGAAATCGATTCGGGGCGATTTCGTCATTTTTCTCAACGGAGTCGGAATGGGCACAAATTTGATAGGTCGATCGGAAACAAAAATCGAGCCAGGGGCAATTTCGTCATTTTCACGAAGGAGTCGGAATGGGCTCAAATTTGACAGGTTGATCGGACACAAAAATCGCGCAGGGGTCAATTTCGTCATTTTTCGCGATGAAGTCGGAATGGGCCCAAATTTGAAGGGTTAACCGAGAACAAAAATCTGGTCGGGGGCAATTTCGTCATTTATCGCGACGGTGTCGGAATGGGCTCAAATTCGACAGGTTGATCGGACTCAAAAATCGTGCCGGGGGCAAATTGGTCATTTTTCGCGACCGAGTCGGAATGGGCTCAAATTTGACAGGTTGATCGGAAACAAAAATCGATCCATGGGGAATTTCGTCATTTTTCGCGACGGAGTCGGAATGGGCTCAAATTTGACAGGTTGATCGGGAACAAAAATCGTGCAGGGGGCAATTTTGTCATTTTTCGCGACGGAGTCGGAATGGACTCAAATTTGACAGGTTGACCGAGAACAAAAATCTCGTCGAGGGCAATTTCGTCATTTTTCGTGACGGTGTCGGAATGGGCTCAAATTTGTCATGTTGATCGTACACAAAAATCGTGCCGGGGGCAATTTCGTCATTTTTCCCGACGGTGTCGGAATGGGCTCAAATTTGACAGGTTGATCGGGATTAAAAATCGCGCCAGGGGCAATTTCGTTATTTTTCGCAACGGTGTCGGAATGGGCTCAAATTTGACAGGTTGATCGTAAACAAAAATCGCGCCTGGGGTAATTTCGTCATTTTTCGCGACGGTGTCGGATTGGGTTCAAATTTGACAGGTTGATCGTAACTAAAAATCGCGTCGCGTGCAATTTCGTCATTTTTCGCGACGGAGTCGGAATGGGCTCGAATTTGACAGGTTGATCGGAAACAAAAATCACACCAGGGGCAATTTCGTCATTTTTACGAAGGTGTCGGAATGGGCTCAAATTTGACAGGTTGATCGGAAATAAAAATCGATCCGGGAGGATTTCGTCATTTTTCGCGACGGTGTCGGAATGGGCTCAAATTTGACAGGTTGACCGGGACCAAAAATCTCGCCGGGGGCAATTACTTCATTTTTCGCTACGGTGTCGGAATGGGCTCAAATTTGACAGGTTGATCGTGAACAAAAATCGCTCCAGGGCAATTTCGTCATTTTTCGCGACGATGTCGGAATGCGCTCAATTTTTAAAGGTTGAACGGAAACAAAAATTTATCGGGGCGCAATTTCGTCATTTTTCCCGACGGGGTCGGATTGGGCTCAAATTTGATAGATTGATCGTAAACAAAAATCGCGTCGGGTGCAATTTCGTCATTTTTCGCGACGGAGTCGGAATGGGCTCAAATTTGACAGGTTGATCGGAAACAAAAACCACGCCAGGGACAATTTTCGTCATTATCACGAAGGTGTCGGAATGGGCTAAAATTTGACAGGTTGATCGGAAACGAAAATCGCGCAGGGGCAATTTCGTCATTTTTCGCGACGGAGTAGGAATGGGCTCAAATTTCACAGGTTTATCGTAAACAAAAATTGCCCCGGGAGCAATTTCGTCATTTTTCGCGACGGAGTCGGAATGGGCTCAAATTTGACAGGTTGATCGGAAACAAAAACCACGCCAGGGACAATTTTCGTCATTATCACGAAGGTGTCGGAATGGGCTCAAATTTGACAGGTTGATCGGAAACAAAAATCGCGCCTGGGGTAATTTCGTCATTTTTCGCGACAGTGTCGGATTGGGCTCAAATTTGACAGGTTGATCGTAAACAAAAATCGCGCCGGGAGCAATTTCGTCATTTTTCTTGACGGAGTCGGAATGGGCACAAATTTGATAGGTTGATCGGAAACAAAAATCGAGCCAGGGCAATTTCGTCATTTTCACGAAGGTGTCGGAATGGGCTCAAATTTGACAGGTTGACCGGAAACAAAAATCGCGTAGGGGTCAATTTCGTCATTTTTCGCGACGGAGTCGGAATGGGCCCAAATTTGAAGGGTTGACCGAGAACAAAAATCTGGTCGGGGACAATTTCGTCATTTATCGCGACGGTGACGGAATGGGCTCAAATTCGACAGGTTGATCGGACACAAAAATCGCACCGGGGGCAATTTGGTCATTTTTCGCGATCGAGTCGGAATGGGCTCAAATTTGACAGGTTGACCGAGAACAAAAATCTGGTCGGGGACAATTTCGTCATTTATCGCGACGGTGACGGAATGGGCTCAAATTCGACAGGTTGATCGGACACAAAAATCGCACCGGGGGCAATTTGGTCATTTTTCGCGATCGAGTCGGAATGGGCTCAAATTTGACAGGTTGACCGAGAACAAAAATCTGGTCGGGGACAATTTCGTCATTTATCGCGACGGTGACGGAATGGGCTCAAATTCGACAGGTTGATCGGACACAAAAATCGCACCGGGGGCAATTTGGTCATTTTTCGCGATCGAGTCGGAATGGGCTCAAATTTGACAGGTTGACCGAGAACAAAAATCTCGTCGAGGGCAATTTCGTCATTTTTCGCGACGGAGTCGGAATGGGCTCAAATTTGACAGGTTGATCGGAAACAAAAACCACGCCAGGGGCAATTTCGTCACTTTTACGAAGTTGTCGGAATGGGCTAATATTTGACAGGTTGATCGGAAATAAAAATCGATCCGGGGGATTTCGTCATTTTTCGCGATGGAGTCGGAATGGGCTCAAATTTGACAGGTTGACCGGGACCAAAAATCGCGCCGGGAGCAATTTCTTTATTTTTCGCGGCGGAGTCGGAATGGTCTCAAATTTGACAGGTTGATCGGAAACAAAAACCACGCCAGGGGCAATTTCGTCATTTTTACGAAGGTGTCGGAATGGGCTCAAATTTGACAGGTTGATCAAAAGCAAAAATCTATCCGGGGGGATTTCGTCATTTTTCGCGACGGAGTCAGAATGGGCTCAAATTTGACACGTTGACCGGGAACAAAAATCTAACCGAGGGCAATTTCGTTATTTTTCGCGACGGTGTCGGAATGGGCTCAAATTCGACAGGTTGATCGGAAACAAAAATCACGCCAGGGGCAATCTCGTCATTTATAGGAAGGTGTCGGAATGGGCTCAAATTTGACGGTTGATCGGAAACAAAAATCGGGTCGGGGGGTAATCTCGTTATTTTTCACGACGTTGTCGGAATGAGCTAAAATTTGACAGGTTGATCGGAAATGAAAATCGGGCCAGGGGGAATTTCGTCATTTTTCGCGACGGAGTCAGAATGGGCTCAAATTTGACAGGTTGATAGGAACAGAAATCGATCCGGGGCGATTTCGTCATTTTTCGCGACGGGGTCGGAATGGGCACAAATTTGACATGTTGATCGGAAACAAAAATCGCGCCAGGGGCAATTTCGCCATTTTTCGCGATCGAGTCGGAATGGGCACAAATTTTATAGGTTGATAGGGAACAAAAATTGGGCCATGGGCAATTTTCTCAATTTTCACGATGGAGTCGGAATGCTCTTAAATTTGACCGGTTGATCGGAAACAAAAATCGCGCAAGAGGCAATTTCGTAATTTTTCGCGACGGAGTCAGAATGTGCTCAAATTTGATAGGTTGATCGGGAAGAAAAATCTCGCCAGGGGCAATTTCGTCATTTTTCGCGTCGGTGTCGGAATTTGCTCAAATTTGACAGATTGATCGGAAACAAAAATCGATCAGGGGGGAATTTTTCGTCATTTTTCGCGACGGAGTCGAAATGGGCTCAAATTTGACAGATTGATCGTAAACAAAAATCGCGCCAGGTGCAATTTCGTCATTTTTCACGACGGTGTCGGAATGGGCTCAAATTTGACAGGTTGATCGGGATTAAAAATCTTGCCAGGGGCAATTTCGTCATTTTTCGCGACGGGGTCGGATTGGGCTCAAATTTGACAGATTGATCGTAAACAAAAATCGCGCCAGGTGCAATTTCGTCATTTTTCACGACGGTGTCGGAATGGGCTCAAATTTGACAGGTTGATCGGGATTAAAAATCTCGCCAGGGGCAATTTCGTCATTTTTCGCGACGGGGTCGGATTGGGCTCAAATTTGACAGATTGATCGTAAACAAAAATCGCGCCAGGTGCAATTTCGTCATTTTTCACGACGGTGTCGGAATGGGCTCAAATTTGACAGGTTGATCGGAAACAAAAATCGCGCAGGGGGAAATTTCGTCATTTTTCGCGACGGAGTCGGGATGCGCTCAAATTTGACCGGTTGATCGGAAACAAAAATCGCGCAAGAGGCAATTTCGTAATTTTTAGCGACGGAGTCAGAATGGGCTCAAATTTGACAGGTTGATCGGAAACTAAAATCGCGCCTGGGGTAATTTCGTCATTTTTCGCGACGGCATCGGATTGGGCTCAAATTTGACAGGTTGATCGTAGCCAAAAATCGCGCCGGGAGCAATTTCGTCATTTTTCGCGACGGAGTCGGAATGGGCTCAAATTTGACAGGTTGATCGGAAACAAAAATCACGCCAGGGGCAATCTCGTCATTTATACGAAGGTGTCGGAATGGGCTCAAATTTGACGGTTGATCGGAAACAAAAACCGCGCAGGGGGCAATTTCATCATTTTTCGCGACGGAGTCGGAATGGGCTAAAATTTGACAGGTTGACCGGGAACAAAAATCTCGCCGGGGGAATTTCATCATTTTTCGCAACGGAGTCGGAATGGGCTCAAATTTGACAGGTTGATCGTGAACAAAAATCGCGCCAGGGGCTATTTTGTCATTTTTCACGACGATTTCGGAATGGGCTCAATTTTGAAAGGTTGATCGGAAACAAAAATTTATTCGAGCGCAATTTCGTCATTTTTCGCGAAGGGGTCGGATTGGGCTCAAATTTGACAGATTGATCGTAAACAAAAATCGCGCCGGGTGCAATTTCGTCATTTTTCCCGACGGAGTCGGAATGCTCTCAAATTTGACCGGTTGATCGGAAACAAAAACCACGCCAGGGACAATTTCGTCATTATCACGAAGGTGTCGGAATGGGCCCAAAGTTGACAAGTTGATCGGAAACGAAAATCGCTCAGGGGCAATTTCGTCATTTTTCGCGACGGAGTCGGAATGGGCTCAAATTTGACAGGTTGACCGGGAACAAAAATCTCGTCGGGGGCAATTTCGTCATTTTTCGCGACGGTGTCGGAATGGGTTCAAATTAGACAGGTTGATTGGACACAAAAATCGCGTCGGGGGCAATTTCGTCATTTTTCGCGAACAAAAATCGTGCCGGGGGCAATTTCATCATTTTTCGCGACGGAGTCGGAATGGGCTCATATTTGACAGGTTGATCGAAAACAAAAATCGATCCAGGGGAAATTTCGTCATTTTTCGCGGCGGAGTCGGAATATGCTCAAATTTGACAGGTTGATCGAAGACAAAAATCGGGCTTGGGACAATTTGGTCATTTTTCGCGACAGTGTCGTAATAAGCTAAAATTTTAAAGGTTTATCGGAAATAAAAATTGCGCCTAGGGCAATTTTGTCATTTTTCGCGACGGTGTCGGATTGGGCTCAAATTTGACAGGATGATCGTAGCCAAAAATCAAGCCGGGAGCAATTTTGTCATTTTTCGCGACGGAGTCG
>NW_019266041.1:0-8475 GCF_002742605.1 Olea europaea var. sylvestris | reverse complement strand
ACGAAGAATTGAGCGTAACTTTTGCACACGGTGTCCGTTTTGGGTCCATAAGTACTTTTTGGAAATGTAGCAACCGTTTTGGAATGAACTCACCACTTCATCGTGACGTATGACGGATTTCGGCCATCTTTTGAAAGAATTAGGACTTTTATACTTGGAAGGCTTGGATAGTCGGGGTACGAAGAATTGAGGGTACCTTTTGCACACGGTGTCCGTTTTAGGCCCATAAGTACTTTTTGGAAATGTAGCGACCCTTTTGGATTGAACTCACTACTTCGTCGTGACGTATGAGGGATTTTGGCCATTTTTTGGAAAGAGTGAGCAGTTTTATGTTTGGAAGGCTTGGATAGTTGGCGCACGAAGAATTGTGCGTAACTTTTGCACACGGTGTCCGTTACGGGCCCATAAGTACTTTTTGGAAGGTTAGCGAACGTTTTGGATTGAACTCACCACTTCGTCGTGACGTATGAGGGATTTTGGCCATTTTTTGAAAGAACGAGCACTTCTATATTTGGAACGCTCGGATAGTCGGCGTACGAAGAATTGAGCGTAACTTTTGCACACGGTGTCCGTTTTGGGCCCATAAGCACTTTTTGGAAAGGGAGCGACCCTTTTGGATTGAACTCACTACTTCGTCGTGAGGTATGAGGGATTTTGTCCATTTTTGGAAAGATTGAGCAGTTTTATGTTTGGAAGGCTTGGATAGTCGGCGTACGAAGAATTGAGCGTAACTTTTGCACACGGTTTTCGTTTTGGTCCCATAAGTACTTTTTGGAAATGTAGCGACCGTTTTGGATTGAACTCACTATTTCGTCGTGACGTATGAGGGATTTTGGCCATTTTTCGCAAAGAGTGAGCAGTTTTATGTTTGGAAGGCTTGGATAGTCGGCGGACGAAGAATTGAGAGTAACTTTTGCACACGGTGTCCGTTTCGGGCCCATAAGTACTTTTTGGAAATGTAGCGACGCTTTTGGATTGAACTCACTACTTCGTCGTGACGTATGAGGGATTTTGGCCATTTTTTGGAAAGAGTGAGCAGTTTTAAGTTTGGAAGGCTTGGATAGTCGGCGTAGGAAGAATTGAGCGTAACTTTTGCACACGGTGTCCGTTTTTGGTCCATAAGTACTTTTCGGAAATGTAGCGACCGTTTTGGATTGAACTCACCACTTCGTCGTGACCTATAAGGGATTTCGACCATTTTTCGAAAGAACGAGCACTTCTATATTTCGAACGCTCGGATAGTCGGCGTACGTACAATTGAGCATAACTTTTGCAAGAGGTGTCCATTTCGGGCCCATAAGTACTTTTTGGAAATGTAGCGACCCTTTTGGATTGAACTCACTACTTCGTCGTGACGTATGAGGGATTTTGGCCAATTTTTGGAAAGAGTGAGCAGTTTTATGTTTGGAAGGCTTGGATAGTCGGCGTACGAAGAATTGAGCGTAACTTTTGCACACGGTGTCCGTTTTGGGTCCATAAGTACTTTTTGGAAATGTAGCAACCGTTTTGGATTGAACTCACCACTTCATCGTGACGTATGAGGAATTTTGGCCATTTTTTGAAAGAACTAGCACTTCTATATTTGGAACGCTCGGATAGTCGGCGTACGTAGAATTGAGCATAACTTTTGTAAGAGGTGTCCGTTTCGGGCCCATAAGTACTTTTTGGAAATGTAGCGACCCTTTTGGGTTGAACTCACTACTTCATCATGATGTATGAGGGATTTTGGCCAATTTTTGGAAAGAGTGAGCAGTTTTATGTTTGGAAGGCTTGGATAGTCGGCGTACGAAGAATTTAGCGTAACTTTTGCACACGGTGTCCGTTTTGGGTCCATAAGTACTTTTTGGAAATGTAGCGACCCTTTTGCATTGAACTCACTACTTCGTCGTAACGTATGAGGGATTTTGGCCATTTTTTGGAAAGAGTGAGCAGTTTTATGTTTGGAAGGCTTGGACCGTCGGCGTACGAAGAATTGAGCGTAACTTTTGCAAGAGGTGTCCGTTTCGGGCCCATAAGTACTTTTTCGAAATGTAGCAACCGTTTTGGATTGAACTCACTACTTCATCGTGACGTATGAGGGATTTTGGCCAATTTTTGGAAAGAGTGAGTAGTTTTATGTTTGGAAGGCTTGGACCGTCGGCGTACGAAGAATTGAGCGTAACTTTTGCAAGAGGTGTCCGTTTCGGGCCCATAAGTACTTTTTCGAAATGTAGCAACCGTTTTGGATTGAACTCACTACTTCATCGTGACGTATGAGGGATTTTGGCCAATTTTTGGAAAGAGTGAGTAGTTTTATGTTTCGAAGGCTTGGATAGTCGGCGTACGAAGAATTGAGCGTAAATTTTGCACACGGTGTCCGTTTTGGGCCCATAAGTACTTTTTCGAAATGTAGCAACCGTTTTGGATTGAACTCACCACTTCATCGTGACGTATATGGGATTTTGGCCATTTTTTGAAAGAATGAGCACTTCTATATTTGGAACGCTCGGATAGTCGGCGTACGTAGAATTGAGCATAACTTTTGCAAGAGGTGTCCGTTACGGGCCCATAAATAATTTTTGGAAATGTAGCGACCCTTTTGGATTGAACTCACTACTTCGTCGCGACGTATTAGGGATTTTGTCCATTTTTGGAAAGATTGAGCAGTTTTATGTTTGGAAGGCTTGGATAGTCGGCGTACGAAGAATTGAGCATAACTTTTGCACACGGCGTCCCGTATGAGGGATTTTGGCCAATTTTTGGAAGAACGAGCACTTCTATATTTCGAACGCTCGGATAGTCGGCGTACGTAGAATTGAGCATAACTTTTGCACACGGCGTCCCGTATGAGGGATTTTGGCCAATTTTTGGAAGAACGAGCACTTCTATATTTCGAACGCTCGGATAGTCGGCGTACGTAGAATTGAGCATAACTTTTGCACACGGCGTCCCGTATGAGGGATTTTGGCCAATTTTTGGAAGAACGAGCACTTCTATATTTCGAACGCTCGGATAGTCGGCGTACGTAGAATTGAGCATAACTTTTGCACACGGCGTCCCGTATGAGGGATTTTGGCCAATTTTTGGAAGAACGAGCACTTCTATATTTCGAACGCTCGGATAGTCGGCGTACGTAGAATTGAGCATAACTTTTGCACACGGCGTCCCGTATGAGGGATTTTGGCCAATTTTTGGAAGAACGAGCACTTCTATATTTCGAACGCTCGGATAGTCGGCGTACGTAGAATTGAGCATAACTTTTGCACACGGCGTCCCGTATGAGGGATTTTGGCCAATTTTTGGAAGAACGAGCACTTCTATATTTCGAACGCTCGGATAGTCGGCGTACGTAGAATTGAGCATAACTTTTGCACACGGCGTCCCGTATGAGGGATTTTGGCCAATTTTTGGAAGAACGAGCACTTCTATATTTCGAACGCTCGGATAGTCGGCGTACGTAGAATTGAGCATAACTTTTGCACACGGCGTCCCGTATGAGGGATTTTGGCCAATTTTTGGAAGAACGAGCACTTCTATATTTCGAACGCTCGGATAGTCGGCGTACGTAGAATTGAGCATAACTTTTGCACACGGCGTCCCGTATGAGGGATTTTGGCCAATTTTTGGAAGAACGAGCACTTCTATATTTCGAACGCTCGGATAGTCGGCGTACGTAGAATTGAGCATAACTTTTGCACACGGCGTCCCGTATGAGGGATTTTGGCCAATTTTTGGAAGAACGAGCACTTCTATATTTCGAACGCTCGGATAGTCGGCGTACGTAGAATTGAGCATAACTTTTGCACACGGCGTCCCGTATGAGGGATTTTGGCCAATTTTTGGAAGAACGAGCACTTCTATATTTCGAACGCTCGGATAGTCGGCGTACGTAGAATTGAGCATAACTTTTGCACACGGCGTCCCGTATGAGGGATTTTGGCCAATTTTTGGAAGAACGAGCACTTCTATATTTCGAACGCTCGGATAGTCGGCGTACGTAGAATTGAGCATAACTTTTGCACACGGCGTCCCGTATGAGGGATTTTGGCCAATTTTTGGAAGAACGAGCACTTCTATATTTCGAACGCTCGGATAGTCGGCGTACGTAGAATTGAGCATAACTTTTGCACACGGCGTCCCGTATGAGGGATTTTGGCCAATTTTTGGAAGAACGAGCACTTCTATATTTCGAACGCTCGGATAGTCGGCGTACGTAGAATTGAGCATAACTTTTGCACACGGCGTCCCGTATGAGGGATTTTGGCCAATTTTTGGAAGAACGAGCACTTCTATATTTCGAACGCTCGGATAGTCGGCGTACGTAGAATTGAGCATAACTTTTGCACACGGCGTCCCGTATGAGGGATTTTGGCCAATTTTTGGAAGAACGAGCACTTCTATATTTCGAACGCTCGGATAGTCGGCGTACGTAGAATTGAGCATAACTTTTGCACACGGCGTCCCGTATGAGGGATTTTGGCCAATTTTTGGAAGAACGAGCACTTCTATATTTCGAACGCTCGGATAGTCGGCGTACGTAGAATTGAGCATAACTTTTGCACACGGCGTCCCGTATGAGGGATTTTGGCCAATTTTTGGAAGAACGAGCACTTCTATATTTCGAACGCTCGGATAGTCGGCGTACGTAGAATTGAGCATAACTTTTGCACACGGCGTCCCGTATGAGGGATTTTGGCCAATTTTTGGAAGAACGAGCACTTCTATATTTCGAACGCTCGGATAGTCGGCGTACGTAGAATTGAGCATAACTTTTGCACACGGCGTCCCGTATGAGGGATTTTGGCCAATTTTTGGAAGAACGAGCACTTCTATATTTCGAACGCTCGGATAGTCGGCGTACGTAGAATTGAGCATAACTTTTGCACACGGCGTCCCGTATGAGGGATTTTGGCCAATTTTTGGAAGAACGAGCACTTCTATATTTCGAACGCTCGGATAGTCGGCGTACGTAGAATTGAGCATAACTTTTGCACACGGCGTCCCGTATGAGGGATTTTGGCCAATTTTTGGAAGAACGAGCACTTCTATATTTCGAACGCTCGGATAGTCGGCGTACGTAGAATTGAGCATAACTTTTGCACACGGCGTCCCGTATGAGGGATTTTGGCCAATTTTTGGAAGAACGAGCACTTCTATATTTCGAACGCTCGGATAGTCGGCGTACGTAGAATTGAGCATAACTTTTGCACACGGCGTCCCGTATGAGGGATTTTGGCCAATTTTTGGAAGAACGAGCACTTCTATATTTCGAACGCTCGGATAGTCGGCGTACGTAGAATTGAGCATAACTTTTGCACACGGCGTCCCGTATGAGGGATTTTGGCCAATTTTTGGAAGAACGAGCACTTCTATATTTCGAACGCTCGGATAGTCGGCGTACGTAGAATTGAGCATAACTTTTGCACACGGCGTCCCGTATGAGGGATTTTGGCCAATTTTTGGAAGAACGAGCACTTCTATATTTCGAACGCTCGGATAGTCGGCGTACGTAGAATTGAGCATAACTTTTGCACACGGCGTCCCGTATGAGGGATTTTGGCCAATTTTTGGAAGAACGAGCACTTCTATATTTCGAACGCTCGGATAGTCGGCGTACGTAGAATTGAGCATAACTTTTGCACACGGCGTCCCGTATGAGGGATTTTGGCCAATTTTTGGAAGAACGAGCACTTCTATATTTCGAACGCTCGGATAGTCGGCGTACGTAGAATTGAGCATAACTTTTGCACACGGCGTCCCGTATGAGGGATTTTGGCCAATTTTTGGAAGAACGAGCACTTCTATATTTCGAACGCTCGGATAGTCGGCGTACGTAGAATTGAGCATAACTTTTGCACACGGCGTCCCGTATGAGGGATTTTGGCCAATTTTTGGAAGAACGAGCACTTCTATATTTCGAACGCTCGGATAGTCGGCGTACGTAGAATTGAGCATAACTTTTGCACACGGCGTCCCGTATGAGGGATTTTGGCCAATTTTTGGAAGAACGAGCACTTCTATATTTCGAACGCTCGGATAGTCGGCGTACGTAGAATTGAGCATAACTTTTGCACACGGCGTCCCGTATGAGGGATTTTGGCCAATTTTTGGAAGAACGAGCACTTCTATATTTCGAACGCTCGGATAGTCGGCGTACGTAGAATTGAGCATAACTTTTGCACACGGCGTCCCGTATGAGGGATTTTGGCCAATTTTTGGAAGAACGAGCACTTCTATATTTCGAACGCTCGGATAGTCGGCGTACGTAGAATTGAGCATAACTTTTGCACACGGCGTCCCGTATGAGGGATTTTGGCCAATTTTTGGAAGAACGAGCACTTCTATATTTCGAACGCTCGGATAGTCGGCGTACGTAGAATTGAGCATAACTTTTGCACACGGCGTCCCGTATGAGGGATTTTGGCCAATTTTTGGAAGAACGAGCACTTCTATATTTCGAACGCTCGGATAGTCGGCGTACGTAGAATTGAGCATAACTTTTGCACACGGCGTCCCGTATGAGGGATTTTGGCCAATTTTTGGAAGAACGAGCACTTCTATATTTCGAACGCTCGGATAGTCGGCGTACGTAGAATTGAGCATAACTTTTGCACACGGCGTCCCGTATGAGGGATTTTGGCCAATTTTTGGAAGAACGAGCACTTCTATATTTCGAACGCTCGGATAGTCGGCGTACGTAGAATTGAGCATAACTTTTGCACACGGTGTCCGTTTTGGGCCCATAAGTACTTTTTGGAAATGTAGCGACCCTTTTGGATTGAACTCACTACTTATTCATGACGTATGAGGGATTTCGGCCATTTTTCAAAAGAATGAGCACTTCTACAGTTGGAACGCTCGGATAGTCGGTGTACGAAGAATTGAGCGTAACTTTTGCAAGAGGTGTTCGTTTCGGGCCCATAAGTACTTTTTGGAAATGTAGCGACCCTTTGGGATTGAACTCACTACTTCGTCGTGACGTATGAGGGATTTTGGCCATTTTTCGAAAGAACGAGCAGTTTTATATTTGGAAGGCTTGGATAGTCGGCGTACGAAGAATTGAGCGTAACTTTTGCAAGAGGTGTCCGTTTCGGGCCCATAAGTACTTTTTGGAAATTTAGCGACCCTTTTTGGATTGAACTCACTACTTCGTCGTGACGTATGACGGATTTTTGCCATTTCTAGAAAGATTGAGCAGTTTTATTTTTGGAAGGCTTGGATAGTCGGCGTACGAGGAATTGAGCCTAACTTTTGCACACGGTGTCCGTTTCGGGCCCATAAGTACTTTTTGGAAATGTAGCTACCCTTTTGGATTGAACTCACAACTTCGTCGTGACGTCTGAGGGATTTTGCCCATTTTTCAAAATAACGAGCACTTCTATATTTGAAACGCTCGGATAGTCGGCGTACGAAGAATTGAGCGTAACTTTTGCTAGAGGTGTTCGTTTCGGTCCCATAAGTACTTTTTGGCCATGTAGCGACCCTTTTGGATTGAACTCACTACTTCGTCGTGACGTCTGAGGGATTTCGGCCATTTTTCGAAAGAACGAGCACTTCTATATTTGGAACCCTCGGATAGACGGCGTACGAAGAATTGAGAGTAACTTTTACAAGAGGTGTCCGTTTCGGGCCCATAAGTACTTTTTGGAAATGTAGCGACCCTTTGGGATTGAACTCACTACTTCGTCGTGACGTATGAGGGATTTTGGCCATTTCTGGAGAGATTGAGCAGTTTTATGTTTGGAAGGCTTGGATAGTCGGCGTACGAAGAATTGACCGTGACTTTTGCACAGGGTGTCCGTTTTGGGCCCATAAGTACTTTTTGGAAATGTAGCGGCCCTTTCGGATTGAACTCACAACTTCGTCGTGACGTATGAGGGATTTCGACCATTTTTCGAAAGAACGAGCACTTCTATATTTGAAACGCTCGGATAGTTGGCGTACGAAGAATTGAGCGTAACTTTTGCAAGAAGTGTTCGTTTCGGGCCCATAAGTACTTTTTGGAAATGTTGCGACCCTTTGGGATTGAACTCACTACTTCATCATGACGTATGAGGGATTTCGGCCATTTTTCGAAAGAACGAGCACTTCTACAGTTGGAACGCTCGAATAGTCGGCGTACGAAGAATTGAGCGTAACTTTTGCAAGAAGTGTTCGTTTCGGGCCCATAAGTACTTTTTGGAAATGTTGCGACCCTTTGGGATTGAACTCACTACTTCATCATGACGTATGAGGGATTTCGGCCATTTTTCGAAAGAACGAGCACTTCTACAGTTGGAACGCTCGAATAGTCGGCGTACGAAGAATTGAGCGTAACTTTTGCAAGAGGTGTCCGTTTTGGGCCCATAAGTACTTTTTGGAAATGTTGCGACCCTTTGGGAATGAACTCACTACTTCATCGTGACGTGTGAGAGATTTTAGCCATTTTTGGAAAGATTGAGCAGTTTTATGTTTGGAAGGCTTGGATAGTCGGCGTACGAAGAATTGAGGGTAACT
>NW_019266040.1:0-8479 GCF_002742605.1 Olea europaea var. sylvestris | reverse complement strand
TTTTCATTGGAACCATTCCAATCGAATTCGACTTGCAATTCGCCAAAAACGAACAAACTCGAAGTTATCATGAAATCGAAAACAACTTTTCATATGCTCGATTCCAATTGAATTAGACTTGTAATTTGTTGAAAACGAACAAACCCGAAGTTATCATGAAATCGAAAACCACGTTTCATTGGCTCGATTCCAATCGAATTAGACTAGCAATTCGCAAAAAATGAACAAACCCGAAGTTATCCTGAAATCAAAAACCTCTTTTCATTGCCTCTATTCTAATCGAGTTAGGATAACATTTCGCAAAAAATGATCAAACCCGATGTTATCATGAAATCAAAAACTATTGTCCAATGGCTAAATTCCAATCGAATTAGACTGGCATTTCACAAAAAATGAACAAACCCGAAGTTATGATGAAATTGAAAACCACCTTTCATTGGTTCGATTCCAATCGAATTAGACTTGCAATTCACAAAAAATGAACAAACCTGAAGTTATCATTGCATCAAAAACAACTTTCCATTGGCCCAATTCCTATCGAATTAGACTAGCATTTCGCCAAAAATGAACAAACCCAAAGTTATCATGAAATCAAACGATCAAACCCGAAGTTATCATGAAATCAAAAACCACTTTTCATTGGCTCCATTCCAATCGAATTAGACTAGCAATTCGCCTAAAACAAACAAACGCGAAGTTATCATGAAATCAAAAACCACTTTTCATTGGCAGCATTCCAATCGAATTAGACTTACAATTCGCCAAAAATGAACAAACCCGAAGTTATCATGAAATCAAAAACAACTTTTCATATGCTCGATTCCAATCGAATTAGAATAGCCATTCGCCGAAAATGAACAAACCCGAAGTTATCATGAAATAGAAAACCACTTTTCATTGGCTCGATTCCAATCGAATTAGGCTTGCAATTCGCCAAAGACGAACAAACCCGAAGTTATCATGAAATCAAAACCCACTTTTCATTGGCTCCATTCCAATCGAATTAGACTTACAATTCGCCAAAATCGAACAAACCCGAAGTTATCATGAAATCAAAAACCACTTTTCATATGCTCGATTCCAATCGAATTAGACTTGGAATTTGTAGAAAATGAACAAACTCGAATTTACCATGAAATCGAAAACCTCTTCTCATTAGCTCGATTCCAATCGAATTAGACTAGCAATTCGCAAAAAATGAACAAACCCGAAGTTATCATGAAATCAAAAACCTCTTTTCATTGTCTCGATTCTAATCGAATTAGGAAAGCATTTCTCAAAAAATGATCAAACCCAAAGTTATCTTGAAATCAAAAACTACTTTTCATTGGTTCGATTCCAATCGAATTAGACTTGTAATTCACCGAAGATGAACAAACACGAAGTTACCATAAAATCAAAAAAGCACTTTTCGTTGGCTCCATTCCAATCGAATTAGGCTAGCAAATCACCAAAAACGAACAAACCCGAAGTTATCATGAAATCGAAAACCACTTTTCATAGGCTCGATTCCAATCGAATTAGACTTGTAATTTGCCGAAAACGAACAAACCCGAAGTTATCAAGAACTCGAAAACCACTTTTCATTGGCTCGATTCCGATCGAATTAGACTAGCAATTCGCAAAAATTGAACAAACCCGAAGTTATCATGAAATCAAAAGGTACTTTCCATTGGCTCAATTCCAATCGAATTAGACTAGCATTTCGCCAAAAATGAACAAACCCGAAGTTATCATGAAATTGAAAGCCACTTTTCATTGGTTTGATTCCAATCGAATTAGACTTGCAATTCGCCAAAAATGAACAAACCCGAAGTTATCTTGAAATCGAAAACCACTTTTCATAGGCTCGATTCCAATCGAATTAGGCTTGCAATTTGTCGAAAACGAATAAACTCGAAGTTATCATGAAATCGAAAACCGCTTTTCATTGGCTCGACTCTGATCGAATTAGACTAGCAATTCGTAAAAAATGAACAAACCCGAAGTTATCATCAAATCAAAAACCACTTTTCATTGCCCCGATTCTGATCGAATTAGATTAGCATTTCGCAAAAAATAAATAAACCAGAAGTTATCAGGAAATCCAAAACTACTTTCCATTAGCTCGATTCCAATCGAATTAGACTGGCATTTCACTAGAAATGAACAAACTCGAAGTTATCATGAAATCAAAAACCACTTTTCATTGGCTCGATTCCAATCAAATTAGACTAGCAATTTTTCGAAAATGATCAAACCCGAAGTTATCATCAAATCGAAATTCACTTTTCATTGGCTTGATTCCAATCTAATTAGACTAGCAATTTGTCGAAAATGATCAAACCCAAATTTGTCATGAAATCATAAACAACTTTTCATTAGCACAATTCCAATCAAATTAGACTAGCAATTCGCCAAAAACGAACAAACCCGTAGTAATCATGAAATCGAAAACCACTTTTCATTAGCTCCATTCCAATCGAATTAGACTAATAACTCGCCAAAAACGAACAAACCCAAAGATATCAAAAAATCAAAAACCACTTTTTATTGTCTCGATTCCAATCGAATTAGACTAGCAATTAGCTGAAAATGATCAAAGCTGAAGTTATCATGAAATTAAAAACCACTTTTCATTGGCTCGATTCCAATTAAATTAGACTAGCAGTTAGCTGAAAACGATCACACCCAAATTATCATGAAATCAAAAACTACTTTTCATTGGCTTCATTACAATCGAATTAGACTAGCAATTCGCCAAAAATGAACAAACCCAAAGTTATCATGAAATCGAAACCACTTTTCATTAGCTCGATTCCAATCGAATTAGACTAGCGATTCGTCGAAAACAAACAAATTAGAAGTTATCATGAAGTCAAAATCCACTTTTGACTAGCTCGATTCGAATCGATTTAGGCTTGCAATTCGCCAAGGACGAACAAACCCGAAGTTATCATGAAATCAAAAAGCACTTTTCATTGGCACCATTCCAATCGAATTAGACATGCAATTCGCCAAAAATAAAAAAACCCGAAGTTATCATGAAATCAAAAACCACTTTTCATTGGCTCGATTCCGATCGAATTAGACAACCAATTCGCAAAAATGAACAAACCCCAAGTTATCATGAAATCAAAAACTACTTTCCATTGGCTCAATTCCAATCGAACTAGACTAGCATTTCACCAAAAAATGAACAAACCCGAAGTTATCATAAACTTGAAAACCACTTTTCATTGGTTCGATTCCAATCAAATTAGGCTTGCAATTCGCGAAAGACAAACAAACCGAAGTTATCATAAAAACAAAAAGCACTTTTCATTGGCTCGATTCCAATCGAATTAGACTGGCAATTCCTCTAAAACGATCAAACCCGAATTTATCATGAAATCATAAACAACTTTTCATTAGCTCAATTACAATCGAATTAGACTAGCAATTCATCAAAAACGAACAAACCCGTAGTTATCATGAAATCGAAAATGACTTTTCATTGGCTACATTCCAATCGAATTAGACTAACAACTCGCCAAAAACGAACAAACCCTAAGTTATCATGAAATCAAAAACCACTTTTCATCGGCTCGATTCCAATCGAATTAGACTAGCAGTTAGCTGAAAATGATCACACAAAAATTATCATGAAATCAAAAACTAATTTTCATTGGCTCCATTCCAGTCGAATTAGACTAGCAATTCGCCAAAAACGAACAAACCAGAAGTTATCACGAAATCAAAAACCACTTTTCATTGGCTCGATTCCAATCGAATTAGATTGGCAATTTGTCGAAAATGATCAAACCTGAAGTTATCATGAAATCACAAACAACTTTTCATTAGCTTAATTACAATCGAATTAGACTAGCAATTCGCCAAAAACGAACAAACCTGTAGTTATCCTGAAATCGAAAACCACTTTTCATTGGCTCCATTCCAATCGAATTAGACTAACAACTCGCCAAAAACGAGCAAAGCCGAAGTTATCATGAAATCAAAAACCACTTTTCATTGGCACCATTCCAATCAAATTAGACTTACAATTCGCCAAAAACGAACAAACCCGAAGTTATCATGAAATCAAAAACCACTTTTCATATGCTCGATTCGAATCGAATTAGACTTGCAATTTGTCAAAAATGAACAAACCCGAAGTTATCATGAAATCAAAAACCACTTTTCATTAGCTAATTAGACTAGCAATTCGCAAAATATGAACAAACCCGAAGTTATCATGAAATCAAAAACCTCTTTTTGTTGCCTCGATTCTATTCGAATTAGGATAGCATTTCGCAAAAAATGATCAAACCCGAAGTTATCATGAAATCAAAAACTACTTTCCATTGGGTCAATTCCAATCGAATTAGACTAGCATTTCACCAAAAATGAAGAAACCTGAAGTTATCATGAAATTGAAAACCACTTTCCATTGGTTCGATTCCAATCGAATTGGGCTTGCGATTCGCTAAAGACGAACAAACCCGAAGTTTTCATAAAAACAAAAGCACCTTCCATTCGCTCGATTCCAATCGAATTAGACTGGCAATTCGACGAAAATGATCAAACCCGAAGTTATCATGAAATCATAAATAACTTTTCATTAACTCAATTACAATCGAATTAGACTAGCAATTCGCCAAAAATGAAAAAACCCCTAGTTATCATGCAATCGAAATCCACTTTTCATTGGCTCCATTCCAATCGAATTAGACTAATAACTCGCCAAAAAGAACAATCCCGAAGTTATCATGAAATCAAAAACCACATTTCATTAGCTTCGAATTAGACAGGCAGTTAGCTGAAAACGATCAAACCCAAATTATCATGAAATCAAAAACTACTTTTCATTGGCTCCATTCCAATCAAATTAGACTAGCAATTCGCCAAAAACGAACAAACCAAAAGTTATCACGAAATCAAAAACCACTTTTCATTGGCTCGATTCCAATCGAATTAGACGAGCCATTCGCCGAAAATGAACAAACCCGAAGTTATCATGAAATTGAAAACCACTTTTCATTGGCTCGATTCTAATCGAATTAGGCTTGCAATTCGCCAAAGACGAACAAACCCGAAGTTATCATGAAATCAAAATCCACTTTACATTGGTACCATTCCAATCGAATTAGACTAACAACTCGCCAAAAACGAACAAACCCGAAGTTATCATAAAATCATAAACCAGTTTTCTTTGGTTCCATTTCAATCGAATTAGACTAGCAATTCGTCAAAAACTAACAAACCAGAAGTTATCATGAAATCAAAAACCACCTTTCATTGGCTTGATTCAAATCGAATTAGACAAGCCATTCGTCGAAAATAAGCAAACCCTAAATGATCATGAAATCGAAAACCACTTTTCATTGGCTCGATTCCAATCGAATTAGGCTTGCAATTCTCCAGCGACGAACAAACCCGAAGTTATCATGAAATCAAAAACCACTTTTCATTGGCACCATTCCAATCGAATTAGACTTACAATTCACCGAAAATGAACAAACCCGAAATTATCATGAAATCGAAAACCACTTTTCATATGCTCGATTTGAATCGAATTAGACTTGCAATTTGTCCAAAATGAATAAACCTGAAGTTATCATGAAGTCAAAAGCCACTTTTCATAGGGTAATTAGACTTGCAATTCGCAAAAAATGAACAAACCCGAAGTTATCATGAAATCAAAAACCTCTTTTCATTGCCTCGATTCTATTCGAATTAGGATAGCATTTCGCAAAAAATGATCAAACCCGAAGTTATCATGAAATCAAAAACTACTTTCCATTGGGTTAATTCCAATTGAATTAGACTAGCATTTCGTCAAAAATGAACAAACTCGAAGTTATCATGAAATTGAAAACCACTTTCCATTGGTTCGATTCTAATCGAATTTGGCTTGCGATTCGCTAAAGACGAACAAACCCGAAGTTTTCATAAAAACAAAAGCACCTTTCATTGGCTCAATTCCAATCGAATTAGACTGGCATTTCGCCGAAAATGATCAAACCCGAAGTTATCATGAAATCATAAATAACTTTTCATTAGCTCAATTACAATCGAATTAGACTAGCAATTCGCCAAAAAATGAACAAACCCGTAATTATCATGCAATCGAAATCCACTTTTCATTGGCCCCATTCCAATCGAATTAGACTAACAACTCGTAAAAAACGAACGATCCCGAAGTTATCATGAAATCAAAAACCACTTTTCATTAGCTCAATTCCAATCGAATTAGACTAGCAGTTAGCTGAAAACGATCAAACCCAAATTATCATGAAATCAAAAACTACTTTTCATTGGCTCCATTCCAATCGAATTAGACCAGCAATTCGCCAAAAACGAACAAAACAGAAGTTATCACGAAATCAAAAACAACTTTTCATTGGCTCGATTCCAATCGAATTAGACTAGCGATTCGTCAAAAATAAACAAATTAGAAGTTATCATGAAGTCAAAATCCACTTTTGACTGTCTCGATTCGAATCGATTTAGGCTTGCAATTCGCCAAGGATGAACAAACCCGAAGTTATCATGAAATCAAAAACCACTTTTGACTGGCTCGATTCGAATCGATTTAGGCTTGCAATTCGCCAAGGACGAACAAACCCGAAGTTATCATGAAATCAAAAACCACTTTTCATTCGCACGATTCCAATCGAATTAGACTTGCAATTCACCAAAAATGAACAAACCCGAAGTTATCATGAAATCGAAAACCACTTTTCATATGCTCGATTCCAATCGAATTAGACTTGCAATTTGTCGAAAATGAATAAACCCGAAGTTATCATAAAATCAAAAACCACTTTTCATTGGCTCGATTCCAATCAAATTAGACTAGCAATTCGTAAAAAATGAACAAACCCGAAGTTATCATGAAATCAAAAAAGTCATTTCATTGCGTCGATTCTAATCGAATTTGGATAGCGTTTCGCAAAAAATGATCAAACCCGAAGTTATCATGAAATCAAAAACTACTTTCCATTGGATCAATTCCAATCGAAGTAGACTAGCATTCCGCCAAAAATGAACAAACCCGAATTTATCATGAAATTGAAAACCACTTTTCATTGGTTCGATTCCAATCGAATTAGACTTGTAGTTCGCCAAAGACGAACAAACCTGAAGTTATCATAAAATCAAAAAGCACTTTTCATTGGCTCCATTCCAATCGAATTAGACTAGCAATTCGCAAAAAATGAACAAACCCGAAGTTATCATGAAATCAGAAACCACTTTTCATAGGCTCGATTCCAATCGAATTAGACTTGCAATTTGTCGAAAACGAACAAACACGAAGTTATCATGAAATCAAAAACCACTTTTCATTGGCTCGATTCCAATCGAATTAGACTAGAAATTAGCTGGAAACGATCAAACCCGAAGTTATCATGAAATCAAAAACCACTTTTCATTGGCTCCATTCCAATCGAGTTAGACAAGCAATTCGCTAAAAACGAACGAGCCCGAAGTTATCATGAAATCAAAAACCACTTTTCATTGCCTCGATTCCAATCGAATTAGACTAGCCATTCGCCGAAAATGATCAAACCCGAATTTATCATGAAATCATGAACAATTTTTCAATGGCTCAATTCCAATCGAATTAGACTAGCAATTCGCCAAAAAAGAACAAACCCATAGTTATCATGAAATCGAAAACCACTTTTCATTGCCTCCATTCCAATAGAATTAGACTAACAACTCGCCAAAAACAAACAAACATGAAGTTATCATGAAATCAAAAACCACTTTTCATTGGCTCGATTCCAATCGAATTAGACTAGCAATTAGCCGAAAATGATCAAACCCAAAGTTATCATGAAATTAAAAACCACTTTTCATTGGCTCGATTCCAATCGAATTAGACTAGCAATTCACAAAAATGAATAAACCCGAAGTTATCACGAAATCAAAAACCACTTTTCATTGGCTCCATTCTAATCGAATTAGACTAGCAATTCGTCGAACAAACCCAAAGTTATCATTAAAATGAAAACCACTTTTCATTGGCTCGATTCCAATCGACTTAGACTAGCAATTCGTAGAAAACGAACAAACCCGAAGTTATGATGAAATCGAAAACCACATTTCATTGACTCGATTCCAATCGAATTAGACTAGCAATTTGCTGAAGACGAAGAAACCCGAAGTTATCATGAAATCGAAAAACACTTTTCACTGGCTCCATTCCAATAGAATTAGACAAGCAATTCGCCGGAAACAAACAAACCCGAAGTTATAATGAAATCAAAAACCACTTTTCATTGGCTCGATTCCAATCGAATTAGACTAGCAATTCACAAAAAATGAACAAACTCAAAGTTATCATGAAATCGAAAACCACTTTTCATTGCCTCGTTTCCAATCGAATTAGACTTGCAATTTGCTGAAAGCAAATAAAACCAAAGTTATCAGGAAATCAAAAACCACTTTTCATTGGCTCGATACCAATGGAATTAGACTAGCAATTCGCCGAAAACAAACAAACCTGAAGTTT
>NW_019266039.1:0-8481 GCF_002742605.1 Olea europaea var. sylvestris | reverse complement strand
TTCCTTATGATATTTTTTAAAATCTTATTAGAAGATTCTGCTTGTCCGTTGGATTGAGCGTAATATGGTGTAGAGTTCACTAACTTAACTCCAAACTCGCTCAATAATTTATTCACTTGATCCCCATTTAAAAATGTTCCGTGATCTACCATCAAAGTTTGTGGAGTTTCAAATCTATAAATAATATGATCACGGATAAATTCTATGACATTCTTTTGGGTGATCTCCTTTAAAGGTATCGCTTCTACCCACTTAGTGAAATAATCAGTTGCAACTATAACAAAGGTATGTTGCTTGGACGATGGGGGATAAATCTTCCCTATCAGATCTATCGTCCAACCCTTGAACGACCAGAGTTTGATAATAGGTGCCATTTCTTTTGCTGGCGCCCTTTGTATTGGACCATGCTTTTGCCATGCCAGACAACTCTTCGCATATTGAACACATGATTCTCCCATCTTGGGCTAAAAATATCCATTCCTAATAATTAACCATCTCATCCTTTGGCCTGCTTGATGAGCTCCATATATTCCTTCATGTACTTCAACCATGATCGTCCTGCCTTTTTGCAGACTTATACATTTTAACAATATACAGTCAGAGCGTTTCTTAAACAACTCTTCATCTATCAGTATATAGTTTAGCAAACGTAACTTCATTTTTCTACTATCTCCTTTATTAGGTTCTTTAAAGAACCTTTTAATCGCTGCCCTCCAATCTATTGCATCTCCATCTTGTATGCAATAAATTTCAATCGTTCTTGCCCTTCTTTAGATCACGGGCAATATTGTTCCATACTCACAAGTAGACTTCCAATTTAAAATTTTTGAGTACCCTGAGGCCATCTAGGCCAATTCGTTTGCTACGTCATTATATATTCTATTAACAAATTGAAGCTCTATTTGGTCGAATTCTTTCAACAACTCTTGGGCGATTTCATACTGACTTATAATGGAATCACTTTGGCATTTAAAATCACCAATCAATTGGTGAATTACCAATTGAGAATCGCCTCTAATGATCACATTCTTTACCCCTATATCTATCATTAATTATAGGCCCACGATTAAGGCTTCGTATTCGGCTTGATTGTTGTTGCACATCCTGTCCAAAGTGAATGCGAATTTGTAACAAATCCCTACAGGATTTATCAATGCTACTCCTACTCCTACACCTTGAGAGGTTTTTGATCCATCGAAATATAAAACCCAAGGTTTTAATTCGAATGAATTGATCTCTAACTCAATTTCTTCAGGCATATCAAGGCATGGATGATCGGCCAGAAAGTTAGCCAAAGCCTAATTTTTGACTGCCTTTTGGGATATGTATTGTACTTCGAATTCGAATAAAGATAATGTCCAAAGGCCTACCCTTTGGTGCAAAATAGGGCGAGAGAGCATATACTTAACCAAATTTACTTTAGAAATTAAATAAACGGTTACGGGCTGTAAATAAGTCTTTAATTTTGTACATGTGAAATACAATGCAAGACATAATTTTTCAATGGCAGAATAATTATATTCACATTTTGTTAACCGTCTACTCAAGTAATAAATAGCCCTTTCTTCACCAAATTGGTCTTCCTGCGTGACCATTCCAGCTATTGATTCTTTTTCAGCCGATACATACACTTTCATTAGCCGTCCTTGGATTGGTGACATCAACACTGGTGGATTAGATAAATATATCTTTAGGCTTTCAAAAGCCTTTTGATACTCTTCTTTCCAGACGAATTCGTCCTAATTTTTCAACTTTAAAAGCGGTGAAAAAACTTTAGTTCATCTTGCACAGTTAGAAATAAAGCGTCTTAAAAGTTTACTTGGCCTAGAAACTTTTGCAATTTTTTTTTGTTGCTAGGTGGTTTGACCTCTAGAATGGCCTTTGCTTTATTTTTATCAAGTTCAATCTCCCTTTTGTGTACTAAGAAACCAAGAAAATTCCCTGCATTAACACCAAATGCACATGTCAAGGGATTCAACTTTAGTTTATATTGCTTCATTCGCTCAAATGAACATCTTAATTGTTCAAAATGGTCCTCTTTTTTAATGGATTTGACCACTATATCATCTACATACACTTCAATAAACTTGCCTATCATATCATGAAAAATCAAATTCATTGCCCTTTGATAAGTTGCTCCTGTATTTTTCAGGCCGAAAGGCATAACTACCCATTCAAAACATCCTAGAGACCCAGAGCATCTAAAGGCAGTTTTGTGTATATCTTCCTCAACTATATAAATTTGATTGTATCCTGAATACCCATCCATGAAGGAATACATTACATGTAGTCTACTAAAGAATCTACCGTGGGCATTGGATATTCATTTTTAGGTGTGGCTATGTTTAGATTCCTAAAGTCTATGCACACCCTTAGTTTACCATTCTTTTTTAATACCGGCACGATATTGGACAACCATTCAACATATCTGGCTGTTCTAATAAAGCCTGCTTTTAATAATTGCTCTATCTCTTCCTTAATTTCAGGGAGTACATTAGGAGCGAAACACCTAGGAGGTTGCATATGAGGTTTAAAATTAGGCTTGGTTGGTAATCTATACTCCACCAAATCTCTATCTAAACTAGGTATATGTTCATATTCCCAAGCAAAACAATCTTTGTACTCCTTTAATAAAGTGATTAATTTATCATTAACCTCTTGATCGAGCATTTGGTTGATGAACGTTGGGCGATGTTCTTCTTCATTGCTAATATTCACTTTAATCAGGGGGTCTTGTGCTTGAGCGTATCCAGGCTTGGCGATCCTTATCACTTCGTCGTCCAGTTCCCTTGTAGGCACTTCTTCTTCTAAACAATCCACTTTGTTGACTTCTCGGCCAATACTTTGTTCCAACTCGAACACTGCCAATTTGTCTTTCAATGCTTTCAAAGCTGCTTCTTCTTTCGTCTTGTCCTTGCATTCTTTATTGAAAGCCATTAATTTGGCTTTGAAGGCCTAAATATTGACCATTTGTCTTTGTTGCTTACAACTCATTTAGAACTCCTTGATTATTCTTTTGCCAAGTACTTGCTCCTCTAGGGCCACCATGTTTGGCCTCACCTGACTGAACATTTCAGTGAGTGCATCCACCGAAAATGGCTCTTCACTTTACGCGACAATCTGAGTTTCTTCTCGATATTGGACTACTCTGACAGGTCCATAATTTTCTTCGTACATGAACCTTTCTACTGAATTTGTTTCTGCAACAAAAGGTCTATGATCTGCTTGCACCACTTCTACTTCGCCTTTGTCATTCCAAAAAACCAAGCATTGATGGAGCGATGAGGGTATACAGCGACTTCCGTGTATCCAATCCCTTCCTAATAACACATTGTAACTAGTAGGACCATCTATTACAAAGAAGACTGTGGTCCTAGTAGTTGTCCCTATAGTTATGTCCAATGGCATAACCCTTTTAGCTAAAGTTGCTCCTCCATTGAAACTAGTAAGGACGACTTCTGTTGGGATCATATCGTTTTCTGTCTTTACAATTTTCCTCATCATCCTAGATGGAATGGTGTTTATAGCTGCTGCATTGTCGACAAGCACTTTTCCCACAGGTATGCCGTTAGCTAGAGTTTTAACGTACAATGGCCTCAAGTGTTTAGTTAACTTCATGGCTGGCTGCTTAAAAATAATCTTTTCGGCAGCATCCATTTCCACTTCTTGCTTGTTCTCTGTCGAGTTACCCTTTTGTGATAAGTCAACGTGCAACATATCACACTGAGCCTCTGTCTCATGAATTTCCTTTTTACTGTTTTCTAATGCTTCTTCTTTAGTTACCCAACCTGAGGAAGTAGGCATTATTCTTGGAGGTGATCTATACTTTTCAGAGCGAGACACTCTCTTCTTCCTTTTGAGCGTCCCGTACAGCACGTAATAATCGAAAGAACGCTCAGATGGTTCTCCCAATAAGTCTACTTTACGAACTCCGTCTCGATGTAGTTGCTTCAACATAATATTGTATGATACTCCTCTTCTTCTTCTTTCTTCTTCCAGATCGATTTCCTCTTCGATGTCTGTCATACCATCATCTTCTTCATCATTGTAGGCCTCTCTAGAAGTTTGGCCTGCTCAATATTCCAGCATGCATGCTTCCTCTTCGTTATCCTCCTTTTCTTCTTCTCCCTTCCCTTTATTCTTGAACTCATTGGCTAATAAATAGTTATTACCCATGACAGGAGGTAACGTACCAAACTGAATAGTCAGGGGCTAATCTGGATCTTCTCCATCCCTTCTGTCTCGCTCAAACTTTGACCTCCCAGAAGAAGTCTTTGTCAATCCTTCCATAGGTTCGCCTGTACCAGCCTCTTCACTGTCTTTGAAAACATTCTGATTGGCTGCCTCGAGTAGTCTAGGTGCCTTAGGACGCAACATTCCCTGTTACTGCCTCATCATTCACCCGTAGTTCCGTTGAAAATGCCTTTGTTGGGTCCTAGCCATCTCGTTGAAAGGTATCGCCCTTCCAGCCTTATACTGGAATGAATGCCATACATTTGGTTGGCGAGGTTGCGGTCTGAATGTTATCCCATTATTTACTGGCCTGAACTGCTTCTCAAAAGCCGGTCCCTTATAGAACGATGTACCCCGCCCTCTACCCGACTGAGCGTTTGGGAAAAAACTAGGGCGATGGTGATGCTGCCATATCCCTGGTTTCTCTGCATTTGCACTCACTTCTTTTTTGCATCTTGCCCATAGGACGTCTTTGTCCTTTTTGGGCTCCTTCCCTTTGATACGTTCAAAGACACTGAGATGTGGTCCAGGGTCTTCTTCTCCATCATCTATAACCAACTTGAATTTTGGCAACTTGTTTTTGAAACCAGACATCACCATGTTCACTGGAAAAGGATTTTCATCCACTACCATCTTCCTCTTATCCTCGAACGTAATTCGTCCTTTTTCAATGGCATCCTGTAACACATTGCAAAAAACCAAATAGTTGTTAGTCAAATGTGACCATGCATTATGCCACTTACAATATTTTGTACCCTTAATTTGTTCAGGGCTTGGCAATTTATGCTTATCGCTCAGCTTTATCTACTTATCCTTATATAATTTATCAAATGTAAGGTCAGCTTTGGTTACATCAAACGAGAACATTCTAGCCTTTATGTTTTCATCTTTTATAGGCTCATCCTTGCCTGACGGTCTAGGCTTAGCCATTACAGGACAAGTATACATGTCTCCTTTAACTAATTCGGCCAAACACATTTCGGTTTGATCATAATACTCGTCATTAATGGTATGAACATCGAAATTTGGGTCTCTATAATAAGTCCCCTTGCTAGAATTTCTCATTCGTTCTTCTTCTCTTATTAATTGTTCATACCTAATCATGTTCGCGCTCAATTGGAAAAGATCAGGAAATTCCTTGTCATGGAACTTCTTCTTCAAATCAAAGCTTAGAAAACCTTGAGCGATTTTAACAAACTCTTTTTCGGGCAAAGGTACAAAACATTTACTTCTTGCTATTTTGAACCTTTGAAGGAAACCTTCGGCCCATTCGTTTGGCATTTGACGTAGATTCGCCAAATCGGCCAAAGTAACTTCAGACTCAATCTTATAAAACTGAGCGTGGAACAATTGCTCCAATTGTTGCCATGTTTGAACAAAGTCTGCTAGCAAATTGATGAACCAAGAGAAGGCTACTCCTCTTACTGAACTAGGGAACAACCTCATTTTATGGTAATCAGTTACGTCACCACTTTCCAGTGTGAATCGTCCTATGTGTTCTAGAGTAGACACCTCTCTTAAACCGGTAAACAATGAGAATTCTAGCACTTTGTACCCTCTAGGCCATGGATATGCTTGGTCTACCCAATCAGGATATGACTTTGTGTAAGTCGGCCTAATGACAGGACGTACTCCAAAAGCCATCTGGTCTTGTATGATTTCCATAATATGATTCCTTAACATAACGTTGGGCTCATATGGAATTCCTACAGGTTGGTTGACCGGTTAATTTGCTTGAGGCCTGATGTTTGGTCCTTGATTGGCAACAAAGTTATCATGATTTGGGCCATTGTTATCATTAGCCTGAACATTTATTCCATCATTAACACGTGGGGTATTCTGCCCATTATTTAGGACATTATCTCTTACATTTAGGTTACTCCCCAAGTTAGATGAACCAATGCCACTATTCCGATTTGGTATTACACCACCCCCTGGTTTGAAGTAGAGGGATCAAAAGGTATTTCTACCCCTTGATTTAAACTTAGGACTGGGGGATTATGTCCTACAATTGTCCTAGTTTGAAAGTGGTTTGCAAGAGGCACAACTGACTGACAAATTTGGCTTACTAACTTATTCATTATTTCGTTCAAAGTATTAAGTTGTTTGGCCATATTGTCATAATGTGCATTCCCATTCTGGGTAAATCTTTCCATACTATGAATATTTTGTAGATTTACCTGTTCAACGACATCTTGTGTGAGTTCTCCGAGTAATGCACACATGGTTCGAGGACTCAACTCTGTCATTGGTTCGTAACGACTGTGATTGCTTTGATTGTGTCCATCTGTTCGTGGAAAGCTATGCTGCTCCTCATATCGCTCGATCACAGACTGGACTCCTCCCTAACTTGATGCTTCCTTATCGAATTTTTGAGGCATATTGTTTCACATTTTGTATCTTCAACACCAAACACCAATGTCCCATCGGGCGTGCCAAATTGTTTCGCGTGGGTAGTCGCAAACAATTAAAAAGAGATCAGACGATTGTGTAAAAAACAAACCTCTTGAGGCAAAGTTTCAAAAAGGGGTGTTTCATTGGCGATGACTTTACAATTTGAACTTAAACAGAATGCCTCCAAGGAGCGCAAGCACACGAGTACTGAAAAGAAATGTTTTAAGTCTAAACTAAGGAATTGAAATTACATATTCTCTATTTGGGAGTATTTGATTCGGGGTCTTTTGCTCTATGTCTTTTCTTCCTTTTATATTCCCTTGATGATCTCTTTGTGATCCACCGCTTAGAAACTACTTAATTATTTTATAACTGCCTACTTTCTTTACGGTGGCCAACTTATCGTGGAACTACTGTCTCTAAATGCTGCCACTACTCTTTGTCGTTCAACCGTCTTCAATTGAACTCCTTGAATTGTGGAACGTGATAAGATTACTCAATAACTGCTTCGATAACTGCACTTTTGGATAACCATAATATCTTATGTTTGCTAAGATCCTGGGCAATTCAAAGGTTTGGACGAGAACAGGGTCATAACTCTGGGCGACTGCAAGGCACTTCATTCGCTCGAATCTTGGGCGTCTTGCAAATTTAGGCGATAATGTTACCGCGTTCGTGGGCTTCCACTGCATTCATTAATAACCCTATTTGGGCCTTTATCTTGAATTGCCCAATTGGGCTTCATTCTCTGAGCTATTCGAATTGGACTACACTTTTAGCTTGTCAACACAATCTTAATATTAATGATGCAAAATAAACCAAGATGCTACTACCGACGTCGAGTCCTACTTTTCGGTGACCTATTCCAGGCTTTATCAAATTCATTCTCATTATAAAGTAAACAATCTACTTGAACTTTACTTAATAAAGTTGCAAGGAAATTGATAAGAATAAAACAGAGAATTGGGCTATTGATAATTAAGTGCCATATCAAATTTGAAATGATTAAAAATTGAATTAACCTTTCCAAATTTGTGAGCGATTCAATATTAGGTATATTTTTGGTAATTTCTATTAAAATTGGCCATTTTCATAATAGCTAATTATATTCGTATTATATTTTTAGTTGTTGCATCATATTTTAATGATAATGGGGTTCTTAACATTTGCTTGTTATCTGAAAAATTGTTGGGAATTTGTATACCTAGTCTTCCTTAAGTTAGCTTATTCCGTCATTGATGACAATAGGTAGATTGGAAGTCATCAGAAAAAAATTATATGTCCATTTTTATATAGAGAAAAAAAGCAGTTCGATAAAAATTTTCTTTTATATCAAAGCACATTAACATACTATTAACACAGTGCATTTTGACTTGACACCGACGTCGACATCTATGATCAACATAGTAAGTCATTCAAGGAGTAGACAGACTTGGCAATATAATTTCAAAAAAACTATTTCTTATAGGAGTGCCCTGGTATGTTGGGATGCTTCTTCTTGATTTAGGAGGAGTCGGGTGTATGAATATGTACTTAGCCCTTGTTTGACCCCCATTTTTGGGTAATGAAAATGGGAGGAATAATATTTTTTTTAAAAAATGAGAGGTTGAAAAAGAAGGAAAAATTTTCGATTTACGTGTAATATTAATTTATGAAAGATTGTGTGGTTGAAAATAGGAAAGAGAAAAATAGAATGTAATGTAATGTAATTTAATGGGGGCCAAACGGGGGCTTAGTTAACCTTCTCAGAATTTCTTTATATTAAAAAACATACTAGTTGGAAATTTGGTTGGAGTAGAAGTTGACAAAATTGATATTTAAAGTCATGCATTTCACTACAGATAAACAAAATTT
>NW_019266038.1:0-8487 GCF_002742605.1 Olea europaea var. sylvestris | reverse complement strand
AAAATTTTATAAAGTAACCTGACTAATTCAAGTTCAGATATTAACGTTTCCTCTCCACATATTGTATTCAATAAATTACATTATAAATACGTAAGAGGTTATGCACCAAGCTCATGCTTTGCACGCTGCACGTTGATCACACTTATTCATTCTAGGAATTTACTTTCTTACATAATTTGACATGCAACTTACTACACATGCAAAATAATGTATGTTAAAATGGGGAATGATAAAATCATGCTCACACACAACCGTGCAACTTATGCTTAATTTTAAAAAGCTAATATCTATACACTTACACAGTTCCATTAACAAATTGAGTAGCAATCAGCGTGATTTTTTGTTTTTGTAAGTTTGGTAATGGGAAAAAATATTTTTGGAAAGAGAGGATGGAAGAAGATGTCACAAAGGATCTGAAAGTTTGATGGTATAGATTTTGCAATCTGGAAAATGTATTGAGGATTAATGTATAGTAAAAAATTGTACCAGGCCTTTTCGAATGTGAAGCACAAAGGAATGAAGGACGATGATTGCAAACACGTTGATTGTCATTTGTCAAGTAATGGGTGTTATAGGTTTGACACAGTCGAAGAGTGTTGGCCACAACATGACGATGGAGAGAATCACGGTTGATTTGACGAAGGTATTGTTCGACATGTATGAGAAGCCATCTTCATGTGACAAGGTATATCTGATGAAAAAATTACTAATTTGAAGATGGTTGAAGGTGCTCCAGTTGTTGAACGTCTCATAAGCTAAATACAATTATTAGTTGTTTGAACACAATTTTGATTAAATTTATTGATGCCGTATGTGCACTAATTATATTAGCATCACTGGCAACTAGTTGGGAGCTTAGGCAAGCTGAGGTTAAAAATTCTACAGGCAATGGAAAATTGAAATGCAATGATGTTCAATACTATTCTTGTTGAGGTAGTTTGTCAAAGAGATTTTGAAGATGTAACGACTCAGGTCTTTGTAACCAAGCCGTTAGCTTATGTACTGTCGGCTTTGGGTGGGCTTTGCGCCCACGTACCCGTCATGGCTTTCTATCACGTTCGCCAATATTCAAACTCATAACCTTTCCCTTGAGTAAGACTTAAGTTGAATCCTGGTACCAAAATGATACGATTTAGTCTCCTAACTTTAGATTGCTTCCATTTTAATCCATTTTTTGCTCCTTTCATCCAACCTACCATTTTGCATCGAGTTTCTCCTATAAGTGAAATATATACTAAACTAAGCGATAATTCATTTAAATCAATAACAATTAATTTAATCTAATGGTTTAGATAAGTGTTCAAAATATACATCTCATTCTACTTTGGAAAAAAGCAAAGCGTTGGTAACTGAACATTCTCATTTGGATCCTAAGAGATCCAAATCCAAAAGAAATTAGCTTACAAAGAAATCGGATGTGAAATCTTTGCTCAATAATCATCTCAACAAGAAATTGGACTTTGGCATTCTTTTGACATTCTTTGACTTTGTTTTCCTGGTCAGCTAGGTATACTTATATCTTAATAAGCCTTGGGAGAAATTAGTGGAGGAGATTACTTTGACAGAAAGGGAAAACTGATCGATGTCCATCTTTAGTAAGATGTTGTGCTACATCATGACCAACACGCTGAATGCAAGATCTATGTCCAACGAGCTTCTTCACTTGAGAAAAAAGTGAAGTGTTTGGAGAAACTGTGCGCAGAACTTCTAAAAGAGGTAAAGGATGGAGAAAAAGTCGATCAAGTATAAGAACTTGACTAAAATGCTTCAGTTCTTGTAGCTAACAAGGCTAAGCTTAGAAGACTAGCTAATATAAAGGCCATGTTAAGTAAAGGTAGAATGAAATTAGGAAACAGAATTAGACTGCCTAGAACGTGCCATGCCATCGCATGGTTAAAATCGTTGTGACCGTACTGTTCAACATTTTTCTTGGTGAAATGATTTAAGGACGCCTTGCAATCGCAACCCTCAATACTTACAATCAAGGTTCAAAATTTTCACAAAATTCAAATTGGCCCCTCAAATTTTGTTCTGGTTTAGCTCGAGTCTTTCCTTATTTTAGTGTAGGCCTTTCGTCTATAAATTAGTACATTTTGATCCTCATCATCTACAATCATTCATAAGTGATCTTTAGCAAGTATTGATAATTTTTAATATAGTCCTTAAACTTTTCAAATGTTAGATTTAGCATACTGAAACTTGTGAATTGCTTCCAAGTGCTTTTTTTATTCTTCTAATTGATCACGTGTAATCCGATTGATCATCTATTACTTTGAATCAACTTTAATTAAGATGATCTTCATGCCAATTTCTCGAATTCGGGTTTTCTCCTACATTTAATTATGTTCGCAGAAAATGAGGTAGAATATCCGCTCAATTTTAGAATCCCAAATGAGTGTATAGAATACACTTATCAAATACTATCAAACTTGAACTCTTATTTAGTCCAAGCTAAATTATCTACTTATATTAAGAGCAAATAAACATAAATATCAATTCGTTATATAACTTGCCGAACTCGAATCAAGTATTTAAACTGTTTGAGCAATTTGTAAAAACACTCATAAGTAATGCTACCAAGATGAATTCTCACTTATTCAATGCTCCAGCAATGTGTATGCATATCCAATCTAATCTTCATGGACCCCACGGTTGGTCATTTAACAACCCTCATTGGTAAAATATTTCTTTTCTCCCTCGTTGGATGCGCACCCTCAAACTTGTTCTTTAATCTCTCACTTGGAGTGTTTATTCTAAGGTTGGTTTCATGACACTCATCCATTTTCCCCCATGTTTGGTTGGATTTTACCAATGAAATCCAATATCCGATTTTACCTGAATTTTAATGTCTAACCTCCAGGATTAGACTAGGTTAATCAACCTCAATATAAATATAGTTCCCCAAATTAAGTGTCCAAGGCTAAGCTACAAAGTAGTGAATCTTCTCTTTTATGCACTTGCTTGATTCATATTTGCTTACAGATATGTTTTTATATATATTTTGTTGTTTTACTTGTAGTTTCCATTTCATTCAAATATTAATTTATCAATGCTAGCTAGCTTGCTTTTTCCTATGATTTTCTTATCTTCACTCCAGAGTTGGTAGCACTACCCAATATTAATTTTTGACTTAATATACTTAACGATGTAAAATGCTTCTTCCTACAATTCTATCTCTTTTTCTTGGACTAGTGTCATACCTTTTATTGGATCGAATAGTTGGGATCAAAGCCTAATTTATGGTTAATACCTTGGTTCAATTTGTTGGCCAAAAAGACTTTACATAAATATTCAACAAGCAAAAAATTAATGCATCTAAATAGTTTTCAACACTTGGTCAACCACCCCAAATTTCATAAATAGCCTTACAATCTCACATAGATAAGTATCAAATTAGTTAAAGTGGTATCACTTAATAATAATTCATGAATCAAAAATATTTTCAGCTAATTTCATAATTAACCTTATAATATTGCCTTCTAATATAGTGCGTAGGAAAAATAGAAATGTTGAACAATTAAAGTTCTTGAGTTAGGTTGTTTGTGTGTGTAAAGAAAGAGTAGGTTATGAGAATCTTTGCTGCCTATTCATTTTCAGGATTTTGGCTGCACATCTCATAATTATAATTGTATTGGCTCATTGTTATTTAATAGTGGACTCTATTCACCTAGAGTACGCCCGCTATAAGACCTTAATGTATTCACATGTCAAATATGGTTTTTCCTTTAACGATTATTGATGGAAGTTCTCATCATAGTTCTCTCCCAAAAATAAAAAATATTAATGAAAAAAATCAATAAGTGCCTAAAGTAGAGTTCCCAAAACAAGTAAGGGAAAAATAGACCACTATAAATATTGCTTTTTAGAGTGAATCATATCCTTTAAAAATTCTTTGCTTGAATAACCTTGAATACTTTGATATCGATTCACTAAAATTATGTAGAATCTTATTCGCACCCAAATACACTTGTTGATTTGCTACAATACCGAGTATATGGGCATCAAATATATTTGTCAATTCGCTAGGAACACCCAATAATTAGATTTTGGAAATTCTCAAATTTTTATTCATAAACGATAAAGCAAAATGACAAACTATAAAGTGTTTGAATAAGTTAGTGATATAGTATTGCAACGTGAATATATATATCTAGTACATTGAAATCCATTTCAAATTTTATGTAATGAATACATTCATATATTGGAATTAAAACTTTGATAAAGTGACCTGATCAATTCTGTTGTGTACCTATTAATGTTTTTTCTATACAAATTGTATTAGACAAATTTCATTAGAAGTATCAAGCACATGGTTTGCACGTTGCAATTGCACGGTCATACTTTTTTTGTAGTTTTGTTTCTATTTATCATTCACAGAATTTACCTTTTTACATAATATGTCATGTTGCACATGCAAATGAATATATGCTAAAACAAGCAATCATAAAATCGAGTTCATAAGGAGTCGAAAAGTCGAGAGATACTAATTATTAATAAAGATTCCAAAACCACAATCATAAACTAAAAATAAAGTGCAAGAAATTTAAAATGAACACAGAGATTTTTTCTGGCCGAAGCCCCGCAAGTTCGACGACAACTTTTAATGCCTAATCCCCTGTTAAGCATCCATTGAAATGGATAAAGCTCGGTTGCACAATAAACCCCCAAAATCAGGTAGCAAATATACAACAATGTTCCAGAATATTATAAAATAATAAGTCACAAAGACTTATCTTATGAAGAACAATAGAACCGGTCACTATTCCACAAAGAAATCTCACTGAATCACAAAGATTTCTCTAATGATCGAAAATGCCCTCTCCAGAATCACAGAAACGAGTGCTTATTTCACAGTATATCACTTTCCACCAAGGAACTGGACACAAGATCACGAAGATCTCATAGAAATTGGGCCTATCAACATGAATCACGCGGATTCAAATAATACACTGAAACACAGTACACTAACACAAGTAAATGGAGTAATACTTTATCATCCCTCAAGTATTTCTCTAAGAATCACTCAAATATTGGACTCAAATTCATGAAGAAAATGGAGTTCACCCGTAGAGAAGAAGAGAGAATGAAGTGACTTGAAACCCTAGAAGAAAAGTCTTTCACTCAATAATGTGAATAGCTGCCCAAAAATCTGATGGTTAAGTAGATAGAAGGATCTAGAATCCAATCAAATGGTCAGGAAATCACCATATGTCACAATCTAGATGACGAGCTCCATTAATAAAGTGTTATTCCAAAAACACGTTTTCTCCTTTTTCTAATTTTGGAAGCACACTTTTGAAGGCAGCAGGTCACGGGTTCAATTCGCAACAAGAGTCTCGCAATTTATGTTTGTTTTGACAAAAGATAATATATGAAGACATTCACATATCTATTACATAAATGGAATAGAAATAGTCACAGCTGCGAATTTCTAAATTTGGAGTAGATGAAATCATTTTTTTATGGAGATAGCAACAGGCAGGCCACTAGCTCACATTTTTTAATTTTCTTGCTTTGGCAAAGTTTTAAGTTTATTTTCTTAGAAATTCATTTTTCTTGGAGATATTTATGGGGAATCTTCGAGTTATTGTATTCTACTCAAATTTTTTTATTTTAAGCTTTCATTGATAGGGGATTTACTAAGAGATTGAAATGTGTTTATTGGTAAGTTAATTGAGTTTCAATATCTTCAATTCTTATGGCCACCATATGATGTATGTAGATATGATCTGATATATAACAATCATGCTGATCTCATCGTGATGATCCTGCAACCTGCATCTTTATATGTTATCTTTGGAAGAATTATAATTCTCTTTTCTTTGCAAATCTTATCTCATCTACTCCGTATGGCTAAAATTTTATGGAGTAATGGTATAGAGAAATTATGGTCCTTAGTTTGTTCAACAATGGTTGGCTAGTATGTACAACAATGGTTGGCCTGTGATGACACTGTAAGGAGCACGGAGATTTATCACTACGAACTCAGCCGTTGTATATATTTTTTGCTGGAATTTTCCTACCACTAGGCAAGGGTTATTTGACATTGGGTTTCATAGGTATGCCATTGAGGATCGGCAAAGCACAGTTGAATAGCTTGAACAACCTTTTGGGTATTCTAATTCTCTCCATCATATTTGAGCACAATTTATTTAATGTATTGCTAGTTCCCACCAAAGTTTTGTGACAATTGCCGCGTTGTAGAAATTGTGATGGGAAGGAAGATTGAATAAGGAGTTGGGACAATACAAGTTCATTCTCTTGGAAATTCTTATCGTCATAGGGATAATAATGGGGATTCTTTGAGTTATTATTTTCTATTAAAAAATTTGATTTTAGGTTGTTATTGATATGAGATTTAATGGAAGATCTAAATGTGTATATTGATAGTTAACTGAGTTTTAATAACTTCAATTCATAAGACCACCAAATGATATGTGTAGATATGATTTCACGAATAACAGTAGTTCTATGATACTATAAACTGGATCTTTTTTGTTACCTTTGGGAAGCATTTTGTTGGCATTTTGTAGGGGATGGATTTATAGATGAGTCTCCTGCGATGATTGTGCCTGTATGGATTGAGCTGCCGAAACTCCCGACAGAATTCTGGAAGGAATAAAGAATTTTCAGGGGCTTTCTTGCTTCAACATGTAAGTGAAATGCTTGGCGTAACTAAAGTTAGCGGTGTTTGCCAAAATTCATAATTTGACAGTTTCGTATAAAATTTATGTTCCCTCATAATAGTAAACAATGCCCTTTAGTGTTTCAACGGTATATTAATATTTTCTTTGTATATATTGAATTGGCCAAATTACATTAGAAATACGAAAGAAGTTAGGTTATACCCCATGAACCTACTTCGCACATTGATCGTACATATTGTGTAGTTATATGGTGGTTTATCATTCTTAGAATTTACTTTGTTACAAAAATTGTAATGCGAGTATGTACTCATAAATGAAAACTTGTTAAAACAACCAACTATAAACTTGTGCTCATCATAGTGCAATTTATGATAATCTTCTAATGGGTCTGATTAAAAACAAGGCCCCCCAACATGGCAGGGACGCAGCATCAATGTGTGTGTGTATGTCTATAAAGAATATATATCTGTTTATATCAGAGTATATAATAAATATCTTTCTCGTCAACTAATCTTGCTCTATATCTCATAATTATAATCATATTGTCCCATTTTTAACTAACGGACTTTGCGTTAGGAGAGTATGCCCATCATAATTTTTTAATGGTGGTATTTGTATTTTATATGGATTTTTTTCCTCAAAAGTTTATTGATATAAATTCTCTTCATAGTTTTTCTCCTAAAAGAAATAAGATATTAGAGAAAAATCATTGTGTAATTAACATTGAGTTGCCAAAACAAATAGGCGGAAAAATAGAGCACTATAAAGATTGCATTTTTTGTAGAATGAATCTCATCCTTCAAATGTATTCAACTTGAGAAACCTTGAAAACTTTGAATTCAATGATTGGAACTACGCAAGATACTTTTAACACTCTCATCATTTGCTACGCAGGGTATTTGGACATCAAACATTTGTTGATTCTCACGGAATACAGAATAATTGGAAGATTTAAGGAACTCTCAAATTTTTATTTGTATACAATAAAGTAGTCTTACACCAGTGATCATAACTACATGGCCATCTGGAAAATACGAAACCCATATTTTTATTCTAATCCGTAGCTTTTATGTGCTTAAGTAGAAAGTCAAAAATTACACAAAAATACCACATTTTGTTTAATTGACTGCGAACATACAACAATGATTAAATAGAATAAGTAATTTTACAGCTGTAATAATAAGAAACGTACGTCATATGTGAATTTGATTAGAAGTAGTTTAGTTCTTTGAAGACCAAAAGTAAATCTAACCTATTTTTATTTTTCAATCTATATATGGCTATTTGTATAATGTAATAAACTGTGATGTTGTATTAAAACGCTATTATATAGACAATGCATTAAGAGTTGGATAAAGTAACCTCACAAATTCTATTGTTTACATATTAATGTTTTCTCTAAGTGCATTATCCAAATTGCACCATGCACATGCTTTACACGATGCATGTCCGTGACAATTCTTCATTTAATTATGTGCCTAGTTAGCACTCTCAGAATTTACAATGTTATGAAAATGTCATGGAACTACATATGCAAAATAATACATGTTACAACAAGCAATCATAAACTCATGCTTATAAACAATCGTGCGATATATACTATGCATTCGTATGTCAAACAGATTTCTTCCCTAAAACAACAATTGATTTTTTCTCAAAAGTAATTAAAATATCAGCAAAAATTTTAACACAGACCGACGGTTGAGTAGCCAAAGTAGATGTGGGAAACATATAGACTGCTACAAAGATTACTTTTTTACAGTGAATCTTATCCTTCCAAATGCTTGCTTGACACCTACTTTAACATTGATGCATTGAAATTATGCCGTATATGATTAAC
>NW_019266037.1:2896-8494 GCF_002742605.1 Olea europaea var. sylvestris | reverse complement strand
TGACGTTCCAATCAACGAGAATTTTGATTACTGAATTCCTTGGTTTACAAATTCTACGAATTTTTGAATTTATCCATATTGAATGGAGGATTTAGGGGATTCCCCTTGGTGTATCTGAAACAAAAAATTAAATGCTTGTTTCTAAGATGACAAGATGATGTAATGAGAAAGAAAGAAGGAAAAATTATAAAAGAAAAGAAAAAAGGAAAGAAAAGAAAAGAAAAAATAACCCAATGATGAGTCTATTTTACTACTTTTTTTAGTTTTTGTTTTGTAGTTAGTTTCATTGAACAAGGGGAAGTCGTGTGTCCTATGAGGCCGGGCAAAGAAATAAAATGTGTGCAAAGTAGAAAAATCACTTGTAAGTGAAAAAAAATAAAAAAATTACAGAAAAAAAGTTTAGTAAATGAAAAAAATTTCTCGTGAGCAAAATAATAACTTTTAAGTTAAAAAAGTAACTTACAAAGAAAAATACACTAATAAGTTAAAAAATACTAAATACTTTAAAAATTTTCAACTAAAAAATTTCACTCATAAGTAAATTTATGTACGAGTTAGAAAATTATTTATAATAATTTATTTTATTTTTCAATGTTTTGGTTTAAAAATCAATAGCCAACGCTATTTATGTCCTTTAATTTTAAAGTTTTAGAAAATGGGTAATTAGCAAAAAAATCCTAATTGTTTGTACTTATTTTGCAAATCGTTCCTATCATTTCAAATTTAACATTTACACCCTCATTTCAATCTTTTCTTGCAAAGTTGGTCCTTTCCATCTCATTCTATCCATTCCTTCTATTAAAAATGGGTAATTGGTGCAAAACATCACTGTCGATTGCCTTTATTCAACAAATATTCCTATCGTTTGCCTTCATTACTCAAAAGGTTCTTATCGCTTATTTTCTCAATTAAAGTATTTTAAGATGATTAATTTACCTCCTGTTTAAATAAATAAATAGAAAAGAAAAGAAAGAAATAATACAAAAAAATAGATAACAATAGTCAAAGTCCTAATTTTTCAAATAATGAAAACGAGTTCCACTTAAAATAATTTAAAACATAGTAACAAACAAAAAATTTCATCTTCTCCCTTCCAAAAAAAAATCTTTTTTTCTCTTAGCTGGGTTTGAATTTTAATAGTTACTTTTGGAATTTGAATTAAGATCTTGAACGAACCCTCTAATGGAATAAGAAATCCCATAAACTTGAACAAAAACAAGAAAAATTTAAAGTCAATGCATTGATATATGCATATGTGTGCGTGTATGGAGAAGATAAAAACAAGAATTTGCTAAAAATATCTACATCCCTAAATACAACTGGTATAACTTTGCTGAAAACAAAAAGGTATTTAACACGAAACTTAATTATAGAAAAAATGTTAAATACTCTGGGTGGTGGTGGTAGCCGATGGCTGAGTACGGAATTGGATAAGGAAAAATAATTTTTTTTTTGTTTTTTTTTTGTTTTTGTTAATATTTTTCTTACTTTATATATATATATATATTTCTTTTTAATTATTTTTGTGGTAATGGTGGGTAGAGGATGGGGGTAAGGGTAGGAGTAGGAGTAGGTGGGGTTAATTGGGAAGATGAAATATTAATTTTTTGTTAGTCTTTTTAAATTATTTTACCTAAAATTCGTTTGAAATTTTTAAAAATTTAAAAATCTAGCTGCAATTAGGGGTGAACGCGGTTCGGTTTGGACGGTTTGTGCTAAATTTTTAACTCAAACCATTTTTAGCGGTTTGAAATTTTCAAACCAAATCAAACCATTTTATTTTTCAAACCAAATCATAATTTGCGGTTTGGTTCGGTTTTAATCCGCAGTTTGCCTTTCGACATTATCATAATGTATTGAACATAGTTAAATATAAGTGTAAACGAGAACTAATGATGTTAAATATTAAATTACATTCATATTTACTATGGAACACATGAATAAATTATTTTCAAAATCGATTGCTAAAAGATGTTAATAGAACAAATACATATTTCTTCATTTTTATTTACCCTTTCTTGTTTGACATTCATATTGTTATATAGTTGTTGGTAAATATAGAGTTACATTTTATTATTATAGTTTAGTTACAACTCTTTTTGTGTTTTTCTAGTGAGATGCAAAGTAAAAGGTAATAGTACTAGTTAGAGAACTTTAACATTTTTCACACAATCAATACGCTTCGTCATTCATTCTTTTCAAATAAAAAACAAGTTCATTAATCATCTAAGCACACAAACAATCATTTTTCTATATAAATCACAACTTACAAGTGTATAATAAGTTCAAAAAAAAAAGTAAAGAAAGAACAATGGAAAATGGCCTAAATAAAAATCCAAGACTTATCGAAAGAGAAGAGAGAAAGAGACAATTCAAGAAGATATTAGTAGACTAACAGGTAAAAGTGACTGGCGATTCGTTCAGTGGTGGTAGACAAACGTCAGATGTTAGAAAAATGAGAGCTTATGTTAGGGTTTCTGAAACTTTAGATGCGATTTACTGATATAGTTTTATTAAATTATGATTTGGATTGTTAATATATATATATATTTTTCATTTCATATGATTTTGGAATAATTTTAGTTTAGTTTAGATATCAAGCGATGACGTGTGTTGTGAACCTATTAAATCATATGTCAATAATGATGAACCTAATTTACTTTCTATGATTATTTCAATAGGTTGGTTGTAATTTGTATGGTTAAATTGATTTTTTTTTTTTTAAAGTGAAAAATGTAAAATTTTTAAGATAATAAAATTAATTTTTTAATTAAAAAATTTAAAAACGGTTCGATTTGATTTTGTGCGGTTTTTTAAAATCAAAACCTAAACCAAACCATTTTGAAACGGTTTGGTTCGATTTGAGAAAAAAGAAACCACGGGTCCATGTGGACCCAAACCAACGGTTTCAACTCAACGGTTTCGGTTTGGTTTGTGGTTTCGCGATTTTTTTGTGTAGCCCTAGCTGCAATTATTTAAATTTTTTATATCCTTTTTTTTTTTTTTTAACTCTATTTGTGATTTGTAGATGAGGGTAAATTAGTAATATTACAATGCATTAATGAAGAAAATAGATGGTACGGAACTTTTATGCAATGAAGACAACTGGTAGGGACATTTTGCACAATGAAGAAGTATTATAGGGACATTTGTACAAATTATCCATATTTGATAGAAGGAATTGACGAAATTTGGTCCTTTTTCGTCTCATTCCATCAATTCCTTTTGCACTAATTACCCTATTAGAAAAATTGTGCATTGTTTATGTTATAGATTTGACTTTTGAACTTCCTGCAAATATGTTTAAATTTGAAGTATTAAAGATGTCATTGTAATCGATGGTGGATTACTGAATAACATTTTTAAAATTAGGAATTTGCCTCAACAAGAACCATGGTCAGATATAGGTATTAATAGGAGTCAACTATTTTGTTGATCAAGAATTAATACTTGGAACCTCAATTTTTGATGGATAGTATATTTGGGCTGTTTGGTTATTATTTGAGACAATCTTGCTACACAAACAAGGTCAATTATAGGATTTAAAAATAAGGGACACTTGTCAAATATTCATTAGATAGTTTGAAAAAAAAAAAAGGGAAAAAAAAAAGAAAAAGAACCACAATAGCACCAATCACCTAATCCTATCAACTGTCCCTGTTTGAGTAGCTTTATCATATTTGAGTTATGAAGCTAGCACTTAGTCCAACTTCCAGCTTCTAACATCTAATTCAAACAATTTTCCCAGTCAATTTTTTTTTCCTTGCTTCTTAGTACAGAAAGTTGGTTTTGAAACCCTTTTGAGCTGGCTATATTTGAGACTCTAAATCACTCTAATCGAAGGACTATAAAAATAGTTATGGTAGTTTTCATAAGCTGCGACAGTGTCATCCTAGTATTGTCTACCTACTTGCAACTTCTTTGAACAACTTGAAGTAAGGCTGGACCCAAATATTTTGGGTTAAGAGGTCATAATCAAACTTTCAAAAAAGTATCCAAAAAAAAAAAATTTAAAATAAGAGATATCTTATTATAATTGTTCTCTACGTTGACTACATTGAAAGAAAATAACTAAAATGAAATAGTAATATGACACACCTTCAAGAAGACGACAGTGGATGGAGCCAGAAGTTAGAAACTTAGAAATATGCAGACCAGCGCAAAAGAATAGGCAAAGCGTGACAGCAAAAACAACAGCTGAATGGAAGATTGTGGCGGGGGCTTATTCAAATGGGGCTTATTTTAATGGGACTTATTCAAATTGGCAGTGACTAATGGCTTATTCAAATGGTGAAGACGTGAAGTGTTGGCCAGTGGGTAAATGGTAATGGCATATTATGGTAGGGGATTATTCAAATGGCGGGAGAGAAAGAGACAAAGCTTCAGTGCCGGTGGCATTGTATAAATGTAGGGTTTAGTTTTTTTGTTTTTTTTCAAAATCTATGGGGTCACGTTACCCCCTAGGCCCACCCCAGGTCCACCCATGTCTTGAAGCACTAATGGGTTTCAATAAATTATGCAATTTTGATATGTTGTGCTTAGATGACTTATTTGACCACCGTATAAATTTTAGAATCGTGACAAGTATGGAAAACAATTTTTAGAGACAAACTATGCAAATTGAAATAGTGAAAAATGATTTGCCTTTAGTTAAAAGATTTAAATTTCCAGACTTAATGTGCACTTTTTAATGCTCAAATCCATATTGTTTAAATCGTCTTCTGCTTTTCAATAATTGGATAGATAGAAACTTAAATAGTAGTGAATCGAGTTAAACAATTTGGGAAATTATATACTTGAAGTTGCAAAGTGGTAAAATTTCAAATACTAATATGGATAGTATAATTGCCCTTAGTTTGTATATACATAAGAATTCATCAACTAACTAAAAAATAGGATAATTACCATTAATTTCCCCTCTGATAACAATAATTTGTGCGAAAGTGTGCCCGAGATTTTTAGAGCTTCTCAAATACTAATATGAATGGCACTAAAAATTGTTATATAAACAAAATAGAGAATGTCTACAAAAGTTCATCTCCAATACATCATCTCCAGCTATTATCAATGGCTTCAAGGTATTATCAATGACGTCAAGAAATGCAACATAAGTCAATTTTGATTGCTAAAATATTTATGTTTTATTTTATTTGACAGGTGCAAACTTTATATCATTAAGTAAACAATATTTTAAACCAAACTAAACCTTAGAAGTTATTTTGATTTGAAAATTAAAATGACATGGCTTGGATTTTTTATTTTTTATTTTTCAAACCTTTTTAAATGATTTAGTGTGAAAATAGATCAAAAATCAACCAACCAGACCGTGTTCACCCCTAGCTCCACTTAAAAGGATAATATGTATTGTACAAATAAGCACCTGAAAATGTATTTTTAAGCAAGACAATATGCACTAAGAAGTAATATCTTGATTCACATTGCAATATCATAAATGAATCACCACAAGACAGGATCATAAGAAAGTGCACACATTTTGTTGAGTGAAACAATTAAAGAAGTTTTATTGCTCAATAGAAAGACAAGTATACAAACAGGAAATAACAAAACTGGGAACTTTAGCACAACACATCAAATGCT
>NW_019266037.1:0-1911 GCF_002742605.1 Olea europaea var. sylvestris | reverse complement strand
TTACTAGAACGAAAGGACTAGCATGGGAAGGTGCAGGCAAGAAAACTCGAGAGAATTTGAGATGTCTCAATTTTCGCATATTCCAAATCTCAATGGGCAGTTGACTTGCAATTCCCGTTAAGTCTTCAACAATTAAAGTATTTAGATTCCAAAGTACAGTAATAGAAGCTGGAATCACAGCATGACAGGCGATAGCAATATACCTCAAGTTAATTAGGAGCAGTATTTCCTCCGGGAACCCGCTAAGCTCTACTCCAACCATATCCAATACCCTCAGCAATTGACAACCAAAATAATAGAAAGAATGTAATTGAGTTTCATCCCAACCATTGTATATAAACGAACGGAGAGGATCCATTGATTGCATTGTGACGTCTTCCTCACTACCACTATATGAAGCATCGTCATGAATACTCAGACGGCGCTTGAAACTTGCCTCTTCTTGAAGGAAGCGTAGATACCTGCTCTTCACGTAAAGAAAATTCTCCTCGTGAGCTATCTTCACACAGAGCTCTCTCAAAAGTTCATGCATTTTGCAGGTTTTAATTTTTCCATTAACGGATCCTTTTTGACCTACCAAAATAAGATTTCTACCTATAAGTTCCATCAGATATTTCTCTGCAACTTTATCTGGGTTTTCAATTACAAATGGGTCCACAAATCCCTCAGCGACCCATAATTTGATGAGTCTAGAGACAGGAATCTCATAGTTTTCTGGGAAAACCCCCATATAAAGACAACATGGTTTCAAATGAGGAGGCAAGTTATTGTAACTTAACTTTAATATCTCCGAGCAATGGTCATCTTTTTCTGCTATTATTGAGCTTAAATTTTCGGAAACATCCTCCCAGTAGCCTAGTGACTCTTTTTCCTCTGCAAGAAGTCTAGCAATCACGACAATTAATAATGGAAGTCCTTGACAATTTTTTGATATATTCCTTCCGACATTCACCAACTCAGGAGGGAAATTCGCCTCTCCAAAGACCTTTTGACAAAATAAATTCCAACTTTCTTCCTCAGTTAGAAAACGCATCAGGTGATGATGGTTAGTTGAGCTGGAATAATCAGCTACATCTGTTAGTCTGGTCGTCAATAGGATTCAACTACCATTATTGTCATCTGGAAACAACACTTTTATGTCATTCCAAGCATTGGTACTCCAAACATCATCCACTACAATTAAGTATCTCTTTCCCTTCACACTTTTGTAGATATGTTCTTTTAGTTGTTCATCACTCTCTTTGCGCAACTCATCACTTGGAACACCAATGTCCTCTAGAAAGCTAAGAAGAATTTCTCGAATACGATATTGTTGAGAAATTGTTACCCAAGCACAAATATAAAAGTGATATGCGACAAACGAATCATTATAAACCTTCATAGCTAGAGTAGTTTTACCGATGCCGCCCATCCCAACAATGGGAATGATTTGGAGTTTCAATTGTTGATCATTACAGAGTCGATCCTTTATCTGCATCAAGTCTTGACTAAATCCCACCAGAGTACTCTGGCCACTAGGAGCTGGTCGTGATGGAAAAAATTCCTGTGGCTGAATTTTTTGTTTGCCAGTCTCATCGTTAATCTTCACCATCTCTTCCATGAAGGTATCAATTTCTGATATTATTTTCTGCAAGTCCGTAATATTTACATCTTCCTCTTCCATCTTGGAATCAACTTTTCGCACTCTTTTCAGCAAGCCTATTTGCCAGGATTCAATGACATCTTCAGCATGATAAGCAGCGTCTCTGATTTTTATTTCCAAGGATTTCACTTTTCTGTTGCTATATTCAGATGATTCAGTAAGGAAATGTAATACTTTTGGGACTATTTTTACCAGAGAGGAAATTTCTTGGCTTTGATTAAAACGAATGGAAAGTCTATCTTCAAGGAGGATGTGACGAAGAATGATCT
>NW_019266036.1:0-8499 GCF_002742605.1 Olea europaea var. sylvestris | reverse complement strand
CCCCACAGTGTACTTGTAGCAAGGTCCTTACCGATTCAACTTTGCTACTTGTAAACTTATTTTTGACAAGTTGTTTGACACTTGCATTGTTGTCAAGTGTCAATCGAATGGGAAAACTATTTGAAATTTAAGCTATCCAATAGGGTAATGTCACGTGGAAAATGTAAATTAAAGTGTACACCGTAGTGTACATATGGCAAGGTCCTTACCGATTGAACTTTGTTATTCATACGCTGATTTTTGACACGTTGTTTGACACTTGCAATGTTGTAAAGTGTTAATTGGATTGGAAAACTGTTTGAAATTTAAGATGTCCAACAGGGTAATGTCATTTGGCAAAGTGTACACCATAGTGTACATGTTGTAAGGTTCTTACCGATTGAACTTTGTTATTTGTACACTGATTTTTGACGCGTTGTTTGACACTTGCATTATTGTCAAGTGTCAATTGGATCGAAAAATTGTTTAAAATTTAAACTGTCCAACAAGGTAATGTCAAGTCGCAAAGAATAAACTAAAGTGTACACCAAAGTGTACATATCCTAAGTTTCCTACGGATTGAAATTTGCTATTTGTACACTGCTTTCAACACGTTTGACACTTGCATTGCTGTCAAGTGTTAGGGGTTGGGGAAACTATTTCAAATTTAAACTGTCTAATAGGGTAATGTCACGTGGTATAGTGTAAACTAATGTGTACACCATAGTGTACATGTGGCAAGGTCCTTAGCGATTGAACTTTGGTATTTGTAGAATGAGTATTGACACGTTGTCTGACACTTGCATTGTTGTCAAGTGTCAATTGGATGGGAAAACTGATTTAAACTATTGTCAAGTGTCAATTGGATCGGAAAATTGTTTAAAATTTAAACTATCCAACAAGGTAATATCAAGTGGCAAAGAATAAACTAAAGTGTACACCATAGTGTACATATCGCAAGGTTCTTACGGATTGAAATTTGCTATTTCTACACTGCTTTTCGACATGTTTGGCACTTACATTATTGTCAAGTGTCAGGGGGTGGGGAAACTATTTCAAATTTAAACTTTTCAATAGGGTAATGTCAGGTGGCATAGTGTAAACTAAAGTGTACAACATAGTTTGCATGTGGCAAGGTCCTTACTGATTCAACTTTGCTATTTGTAGAATGATTATTGACACGTTGTCTGACACATGCATTGTTGTCACTTGTTAATTGGATGGGAAAATGTTTGAAATTTAAACTGTCCAACATGATAATGTGACGTGGCAAAGTGTGAATTAAAGTGTACACCATAGTGTACATGCAGCAAGGTCCTTACCGATTGAACTTTACAATTTGTACACTGATTTTTAACACATTGTTTGACACTTACTTTGTTGTTAATTGTCAATAGGATTGGAAAACTGTTAGAAATTTAAACTTTCCAATAGGCTAAAGTCACGTAGCAAGGTGTAAACTAAAGTGTAAACCACAGTGTCCTTGTAGCAAAGTTCTTACCGATTGAACTTTGCTATTTTTACACTAATTTTTGATACGTTGTTTGACACATGCATTGTTGTCAAGTGTCAATTGGATGGGAAAACTGTTTGAAATTTAGATTGTCCAACAGGACAATGTCACGTGGCAAAGTGTAAATTAAAGTGTACACCATAGTGTACATGTAGCAAGGTCCTTACCGATTAAACTTTGTTGTTTATACACTGATTTTTGACACGTTGATTGGCAGTTCCATTATTGTCAAGTGTCAATTGGATTGGAAAACTATTTGAAATTTAAACTGTCCAATAGGATAATGTCACGTGGCAAAGTGTAAACTAAAGTGTACACCATAGTTTACATGTAGCAAGGTTCTTACCGATTGAACGTTGCTATTTGTACACCAATTTTTGACAAGTTGTTTGACACTTGCATTGTTGTCAAGTGTTAATTGGATGGGAAAACTACTTGAAATGTAAACTGTCTAATAGGGTAATGTAACGTGGCAAAGTGTAAACTAGAGTGTACACCATTGTGTACATGTAGCAAGGTCCTCACCGATTGAACTTTGCTATTTGTAAATTGATTTTTGACGCGTGGTTTAACATTTGCATTGTTGTCAAGTGTCAATTGGATGGGAAGAAATTTAAACTGTCCAATAGGATAATGTCACGTGGCAAAGTGTGAACTAAAGTGTACACCATAGAGTACATTAACAAGTTTCTTACGGATTGAACTTTACTATTTGTACACTGATTTTTAGTACGTTGTTTGACACTTGCATTATTGTAAAGTGTCAATTGGATTGGAAAATTGTTTGAATTTTAAATCATCCAACGGGGTAATCATGTGGTAAAGTGAAAACTAAATTGTACATGTAGCAAGGTTCATACCGATTGAACTTTGCTATTTGTATACTGATTTTTGACATGTTGTTTGACACTTGCATTGTTGTCAAGTGTCAATTGGACGGGAAAACTGTTTGAAATTTATACTGTCCAATAATGAAATGTCACATGGCAAAGTGTAAAGTAGATTGTGTACACCGTAGTGTACATGAAGTGTCCAACAAGGTAATGTGTAAACCATAGTGTAAATGTAGCAAGATTCTTACCAATTGAACTTTGCTATTTGTATACTGATTTTTGACATGTTGTTCGACACTTGAATTGTTGTCATGCATCAATTGGATGGAAAAACTATTTAAAATTTAAACTGTCCAACAAAGTAATGAATCGTGGCAAAGTGAAAACCAAAGTGTACACCATAGTGTACATGTCGCAAGGATCTTACCAATTGAACTTTGCTATTTGTACACTGATTTTTAACACGTTGTTTGACACTTCCGTTGTTGTCAAGTGTCAATTGGATGGGAAAACTGTTTGAAATTTAAACTGTCCAACAGGGTAATGTCACGTGGCAAAGTGTAAACTAAAGTGCACTCCATTGCGTACATGTCACAAGGTTCTTACAGATTGAACATTGCTATTTGTAGACTGCAATTTGATACGTTTGACACTTGCATTGTTGTCAAGTGTCAATTGGATGGGAAAATTGTTTGAAATTTAAACTGTCTAACAGGGTAATGTAATGTGGTATAGTGGAAACTAAAGTGTACACCATAGTGTACATGTGGCAAGGTCCTTATCGTTCGAACTTTGTTATAAGTAGAATGATTATTGACACGTTGTTTGACACTTGCATTGTTGTCAATTGTCAATTAGATGGGAAAATTTTTTGGAATTTAAGCCGTCCAACAAAGTAATGTCATGTGGCATAGTGTAAACTAAAGTGTACATCATAGGGTACATGTAGCAAGGTCCTTACTGATTGAACTTTGCGATTTGTACACTAATTTTTGCCCCGTTGTTTGATAGTTGGTTTGTTGTTAAGTGTCAATAGGATTGGAAAACTATTAGAAATTAAAACTGTCCACAGGGTAAAGTCATGTGGCAAAGTGTAAACTAAAGTGTACACCACAGTGTCCTTGTAGCAAGGTTCTTACCGATTGAACTTTGCTATTTCTAGGCTAATTTTTGATACGCTGTTTGACACTTGCATTGTTGTCAAGTGTCAATTGGATTGAAAAACTATTTGAAATTTAAACTGTCAGGACAATGTCACGTGGCAAAGTATAAATTAAAGTGTATACCATAGTGTACATATAGCAAGGTCCTTATTGATTGAACTTTATTATTTGTACACTGATTTTTGACACGTTGTTTAACACTTGGATTGTTGTCAAGTGTCAATTGAATGGGAAAACTGTTTGAAATTTAAACTATTCAACAGGGTAATGTCGCTTGGCAAAGTGAAAACTAGTGTATATGTAGCATGGTACATACCGATTAAACTTTGCTATTTGTACACTGATTTTTGACACATTGTTCAACATTTTCATTGTTGTCAAGTGTCAATTGGATGGAAAAACTATTTGAAATCTAAATTGTCCAATAGGGTAATGTCACGTGGCTAAGTGTAAACTAAAGTGAAGACCATAGTTTACATGTAGCAAGGTTCTTACCAATTGAAATTTACTATTTGTACACTGATTTTTGACACGTTGTTTGACACTTGCATTGTTGTCAAGTGTCAATTGAATGAGAAAACTATTTGAAATTTAAACTATCCAACAGGGCGATGTCACGTGGAAAAGTGAAAACTAAAGTGTATATGTAGCATGATACATACGGATTGCACTTTGCTTTTTGTACACTGATTTTAGACACGTTGTTCGACACTTGCATTGTTATCAAGTGTCAATTGGATGGGAAAACTATTTGAAATTTGTACTGTCCAACAGGGTAATGTCACGTGGTAAAATGTAAATTAAAGTGTACACCATAGTGTACATGTCGCAAAGTTCTTACCGATTGAACTTTGCTATTTGTACAATGATTTTTGACACGTTGTTTGACACTATCATTGATGTCAATTGTCAATTGGATGGTAAAACTATTTGAAATTTATACCGTCCAACATTGTAACATCATATGGTAAAGTGTAGATTATAGTGTACACCATAGTGTACATTTCGCAATGTTCTTACTGATTGAACTTTGCTATTTGTACACTAATTTTTGACACGTTGTTTGACACTTGCATTGTTGTCAAGTGTCAATTGGATGGGAAAACTCCAATTGATTATAGTCACATGGCAAAGTGTAAAATAAAGTTTACTCGATAGTGTACATGTCACAAGGTTCTTACTGATTGAACTTTGCTATTTGTACACTGCTTTTTGACTTTGACACTTTCATTGTTGTCAAGTGTCAATTGGATGGGAAAACTGTTTGAAATTTAAACTGTCCAACAGGGTAATGTCACGTGGCATAGTATAAACTAAAGTGTACAGCATAGTGTACATGTGGCAAGGTCCTTACCGATTGAACTTTGCTATCTGTACCCTTATTTTTGACACGTTGTTTGACACATGCATTGTTGTCAAGTGTCAGATGGATGGGAAAACTATTTGAAACTTAAATTGTCTAATAGACTAATGTCATGTGGCAAAGTGTAAACTAAAGTGTACACTACAATGTACATGTAGCAATGTTCTTACAGATTGAACTTTACTGTTTGTACACTGATTTTTGACACGTTGTTTGACATTTACATGTTATTCAGGTGTCAATTGGATGGAAAAGCTGTTTGAAATTTAAATTATCCAACATGGTATTGTCATGGGGCAACGTGTAAACTAAAGTTTACACCATAGTGTACTTGTAGCATGATTCTTACCGATTGAACTTTGCTATTTGTGCACTGATTTTTGACATGTTGTTTGACACTTGCTTTGTTGTCAAGTGTCAATTGGATGGGAAAACTATTTACAATTTAAAATGTCCAACTGGGTGATGTCACGTGGTAAAGTGTAAACTAAAGTGTACACCATAGTGTACATGTATCATGGTTCTTACCGAATTTTGCTATTTGTATCCTGATTTTTAACATGTTGTTTAACACTTCCGTTGTTGTCAAGTGCCAATTAGATGGGAAAACTGTTTGAAATTTAAACTGTCCAACAGGGTAATGTCACGTGACAAAGTGTAAACTAAAGTATACACCATAGCGTACATCCAGTAAGGTTCTTACCGATTGAACTTTGCTATTTGTACAATAATTTTTGATATGTTATTTGACACTTGCATTATTGTCAGGTGTTAATTGAATGGGAAAACTATTTGAAATTTAAATTTTCCAACAGGGTAATGTCACGTGAAAAAGTGTAAACTAAATTGTACACAGTAGAGTACGTGTTGCAAGGTTCTTACCGATTGAACATTACTATTTGTACACTGATTTTTGATACGTTGTTTGACACTTGCATTGCTGTCAAGGGTCAATTGGTTGGGAAAACTGTTTGTAAATTAAACTATCCAACAAGGTAATGTCACGTGGCAAAGTATAAACTAAAGTGTACACAATAGTGTAAATGTGGCAAGGTCCTTATCGATTGAACTTTGCTATTTGTACACTTATTTTCGACACGTTGTTTGACACTTGCATTGTTGTCAAGTGGATGGGAAAATTGTTTGAAATTTAAATTGTCCAATAGAGTAATGTCACGTGGCAAAGTGTAAACTAAAGTGTACACGATAGTGCACGTGTGGCAAGGTTCTTGCCGATTGAATTTTGCTATTTGTACACTGATTTTTGACATGTTGTTTGACACTTAGATTGTTGTCAAGTGTCAATTGGGAAAAAAATTATTTGAAATTTAAACTGTCCAACTGGGTAACGTCACGTGGCAAAGTGTAAACTAAAGTGTACACCATAGTGTACATGTAGCAAGGTTCTTAACTATTGGACTTTTCTATTTGCACACTAATTTTCGACACGTTGTTTGACACTTGCATTGTTGTCAAGTGTCAATTGGATGGAAAAACTGTTTGAAATTTAAACTATTCAACAGGGTAATGTCATGTGACAAAGTATAATCTAAAGTGTACAACATATTGTTCATCTAGCAAGATTCTTATGGATTCAACTTTGGTGTTTGTGCACTGATTTTCGACACGTTGTCTTACACTTGCATTGTTGTCAAGTGTCAATTGGATGGTAAAACTGAGTGAAATTTAAACTGTCCAATAGAGTAATGTCATGTGGTAAATTGTAAACTAAGGTGCACACCATAGTGTATATGTAACAAGGACCTTACCGATAGAACTTTGCTATTTGTACATTGATTTTTGACATGTTGTTTGACACTTGCATTGTTGTCAAGTGCCAATGGGATGGGAAGATAGTTTGAAATTTAAACTATCCAATAGGGTAGTGACACATGGCAAAGTGTAAACTAAAGTGCACATCATAATGTACATATCGCAAGGTTCTTACCGATTGAACTTTGCTATTTGTACATTGATTTTTGACACGTTATTCGACACTTGCATTGTTGTCAAGTGTCAATATGATAGGATAACTATTTGAAATTTAAACTGTGCAATAGGGTAACATCACGTGGCAAAGTATAAACTAATGTGTACATCATAGTGTACATGTAGCAAGGTTCTTACGAATTGAACTTTTCTGTTTGTACACTAATTTTTGACACGTTGTTTTACACTTGCATTGTTGTCAAGTGTCAATTGGATGGTAAAACTTAGTGAAATTTAAATTGTCCAATAGAGTAACGTCACATGGCGAAGTGTAAACTAAAGTGTATACCATATTGTAGATGTAGCAAGGTTCTTACCGATTGAACTTTGCTATTTGTACACTGATTTTTGACACGTTGTTTAACACTTGCATTGTTGTCAAGTGTATGGAAAGTGTCAATGAGATGAGAAAATGTTTGAAATTTAAACTGTCCAACATAGTAATGACACGTGGAAAAGTCTAAACTAAAGTGCTCACCACAGTGTACATATCGCAAGGTTCTTATCGATTGAACTTTGTTATTTATAGATTGATTTTTGACCCATTGTTTTGACACTTGCATTGTTGTCAAGTGCCAATTGGATGGAAAAACTGTTTGAAATTTAAACTGCCAAGCAGGGTAATGTCACGTGGCAAAGAGTAAACAAAAGTATACACCATAGTGCACATGTGGCAAGGTTCCTACCGATTGAATTTTGCTATTTGTACACTAATTTTTGACACGTTGTTTGACACTTAGATTGTTGTCAAGTGTCAGTTGGGTGGAAAATTGTTTGAAATTTAAACAGTCCAACAGGGTAACGTCACGTGGCAAAGTGTAAACTAAAGTGTACACCATAGTGTACATGTAGTAAGTTTCTTAACTATTGGACTTTGCTATTTGCACACTAATTTTCGACACGTTGTTTGACACTTGCATTGTTGTCAAGTGTCAATTGGATGGAAAAACTGTTTGAAATTTAAACTATTCAACAGGTTAATGTCATGTGACAAAGTATAATCTAAAGTGTACAACATATTGTTCATCTAGCAAGATTCTTATGGATTGAACTTTGGTGTTTGTGCACTGATTTTCGACACGTTGTCTTACACTTGCATTGTTGTCAAGTGTCAATTGGATGGTAAAACTGAGTGAAATTTAAACTGTCCAATAGAGTAATGTCATGTGGCGAAGTGTGAACTAAAGTGTACACCATAGTGTGCATGTTGCAAGGACCTTATCGATTGACCTTTGCTATTTGTACATTGATTTTTGACATGTTGTTTGACACTTGCATTGTTGTCAATTGCTAATGGAATGGGAAGACTATTTGAAATTTAAACTGTTCAATAGGGTAATGACACGTGGCAAAGTGTAAACTAAAGTGCACATCATAGTGTACATATCGCAAGGTTCTTACCGATTGAACTTTGCTATTTCCATATTGATTTTTGGCACGTTATTCGACACTTACATTGTTCTCAAGTGTCAATTGGATGGGATAATTGTTTGAAATTTAAACTGTCCAACAGGGTAACATCATGTGGCAAAGTATAAACTAAAGTGTACACCATAGTGTACATGTAGCAAGGTTTTTATGGATTGAACTCTGCTGTTTGTACACTAATTTTCGACACATTGTTTTACACTTACATTGTTGTCAAGTGTCAATTGGATG
>NW_019266035.1:0-8500 GCF_002742605.1 Olea europaea var. sylvestris | reverse complement strand
TCGTTTTGGATTGAACTCACAACTTCGTCGTGACGTATGAGGGATTTCGGCCATTTTTCGAAAGAATGAGCACTTGTATATTTCGAACGCTTGGAGGGTCGGCGTAAGAAGAAATGAGCGTAACTTTTACACACGTTGTCCGTTTTGGGCCCATAAGTACTTTTTGGAAATGTAGCGGCCGTTTTGGATTGAACTCACCACTTCGTCGTGTCCTATGAGTTATTTCAGCCATTTTTCGATAGAACGAGCACTTGCATCTTTGGAACGCTTGGAGAGTCGGCGTAAGAAGAATTGAGCGTAACATTTGCACACATTGTCCGTTTTGGGCCCATAAGTACTTTTTGGAATTGTAGCGACCGTTTTGGATTGAACTCACAACTTCGTCGTGACGTATGATGGATTTCGGCCATTTTTTGAAAGAATGAGCACTTGCATATTTGGAACGCTTGAGAGTCGGCGTAAGAAGAATTGAGTGTAACTTTTGCACACGCTGTCCGTTTTGGGCCCATAAGTACTTTTTGGAAATGTAGCGGCCGTTTTGGATTGAACTCACCACTTCGTCGTGTCCTATGAGTTATTTCAGCCATTTTTCGATAGAACGAGCACTTGCATCTTTGGAACGCTTGGAGAGTCGGCGTAAGAAGAATTGAGCGTAACTTTTGCACACATTGTCCGTTTTGGGCCCATAAGTACTTTTTGGAAATGTAGCGGCCGTTTTCGACTGAACTCACAACTTCGTGATGACGTATGAGAGATTTCGGCCATTTTTCGAAAGAATGAGCACATATATATTTGGAATGCTTGGAGGGTCGGCGTAAGAAGAATTGAGCGTAACTTTTGCACACGTTGTCCCTTTTGGGCCCATAAGTACTTTTTGGAAATGTAGCGACCGTTTTGGATTGAACTCACAACTTCGTCGTGTCGTATGAGGTATTTCAGCCATTTTTCGATAGAATGAGCACTTGCATATTTGGAACGCCAGGAGAGTCGGCGTAAGAAGAATTGAGCGTAACTTTTGCACACGTTGTCCGTTTTGGGCCCATAAGTACTTTTTGGAATTGTAGCGACCGTTTTGGATTGAACTCACAACTTCGTCGTGTCGTATGAGGGATTTCGTCCATTTTTCGAAAGAATGAGCACTTGTATATTTGGAACGCTTGGAGGGTCGGCGTAAGAAGAATTGAGCGTAACTTTTGCACACGTTGTCCGTTTTGGGGCCACAAGTACTTTTTGGAACTGTAGCGACCGTTTTGAATTGAACTCACAACTTCGTCGTGACGTATGAATGATTTCGACCATTTTTCAAAAGAATGTGCACTTGCATATTTGGAACGCTTGGAGAGTCGGCGAAAGAAGAATTGAGCGTAACTTTTGCACACGCTGTCCGTTTTGGGCCCATAAGTAATTTTTGGAAATGTGGCGGCCGTTTTGGATTGAACTCACCACTTCGTCGTGTCGTATGAGTTATTTCAGCCATTTTTGGATAGAATGAGCACTTGCATCTTTGGAACGCTTGGAGAATCGACGTAAGAAGAATTGAACGTAACTTTTGCACACGTTGTCCGTTTTGGGCCCATAAGTACTTTTTAGAAATGTAGCGGCCGTTTTGGATTGAACTCACAACTTCGTCGTGTCGTATGAGTTATTTCGGCCATTTTTCGATAGAATGACCACTTGCATATTTGGAACGCATGGAGAGTCGGCGCAAGAAGAATTGAGCGTAACTTTTCCACACGTTGTTCGTTTTGGGCCCATATGTACGTTTTGGAAATGTAGCGATCGTTTTGGATTGAACTCACAACTTCGTCACGACGTATGAGGGATTTCGGCCATTTTTCGAAAGAATGAGCACTTGTATATTTGGAACGCTTGGAGGGTCGGCATAAGAAGAATTGAGCGTAACTTTTGCACACGTTTTCCGTTTCGGGCCCATAAGTACTTTTTGGAATTGTAGCGACCGTTTTGGATTGAACTCACAACTTCGTCGTGTCGTAAGAGTTATTTCGGTCATTTTTCGATAGAATGAGCACTTGCATATTTGGAACGCTTGGAGAGTCAGCGTAAGAAGAATTGAGCGTAACTTTTGCACACGTGGTCCGTTTTGGGCCCATAAGTACTTTTTGAAAATGTAGCGGCCGTTTTGGATTGAACTCACCACTTCGTCGTGTCGTATGAGGGATTTTGGCCATTTTTCGAAAGAATGAGCACTTGTATATTTGTAACGCTTGGAGGGTCGGCGTGAGAAAAATTGAGCTTAACTTTTGCACACGTTGTCCGTTTTGGGCCCATAAGTACTTTTTGGAACTGTAGCGACCGTTTTGAATTGAACTCGCAACTTCGTCGTGACGTATGAATGATTTCGGCCATTTTTCAAAACAATGTGCACTTGCATATTTGGAACGCTTGGAGAGTCGGCGAAAGAAGAATTGAGCGTAACTTTTGCACACGCTGTCCGTTTTGGGCCCATAAGTACTTTTTGGAAATGTAGCGGCCGGTTTGGATTGAACTCACCACTTCGTCGTGTCGTATGAGTTATTTCAGCCATTTTTCGATAGAATGAGCACTTGCATATTTGGAACGCTTGGAGAGTCGGCGAAAGAAGAATTGAGCGTGACTTTTGCACACGCTGTCCGTTTTGGGCCCATAAGTACTTTTTAGAAATGTAGCGGCCGTTTTGGATTGAACTCACAACTTCGTCGTGTCGTATGAGTTATTTCGGCCATTTTTCGATAGAATGACCACTTGCATATTTGGAATGCTTGGAGAGTCGGCGCAAGAAGAATTGAGCGTAACTTTTCCACACGTTGTCCGTTTTGGGCCCATAAGTATGTTTTGGAAATGTAGCGATCGTTTTGGATTGAACTCACAACTTCATCATGACGTATGAGGGATTTCGGCCATTTTTCGAAAGAATGAGCACTTGTATATTTGGAACGCTTGGAGGGTCGGCGTAAGAAGAATTGAGCGTAACTTTTGCACACGTTGTCCGTTTCGGGCCCATAAGTACTTTTTGGAATTGTAGCGACCGTTTTGGATTGAACTCACAACTTCGTCGTGTCGTAAGAGTTATTTCGGTCATTTTTCGATAGAATGAGCACTTACATATTTGGAACGCTTGGAGAGTCAGCGTAAGAAGAATTGAGCGTAACTTTTGCACACGTGGTCCGTTTTGGGCCCATAAGTAATTTTTGGAATTGTAGCGGCCGTTTTGGATTGAACTCACCACTTCATCGTGTCGTATGAGTTATTTCAGCCATTTTTCGATAGAACGAGCACTTGCATCTTTGGAACGCTTGGAGAGTCGGTGTAAGAAGAATTGAGCGTAACTTTTGCACACATTGTCCGTTTTGGGCCGATAAGTACTTTTTGGAAATGTAGCGGCCGTTTTGGATTGAACTCACAACTTCGTGATGACGTATGAGAGATTTCGGCCATTTTTCGAAAGAATGAGCACATATATATTTGGAACGCTTGGAGGGTCGGCGTAAGAAGAATTGAGCGTAACTTTTGCACACGTTGTCCCTTTTGGGCCCATAAGTACTTTTTGGAAATGTAGCGACCGTTTTGGATTGAACTCACAACTTCGTCGTGTCGTATGAGGTATTTCAGCCAGTTTTCGATAGAATGAGCACTTGATATATTTGGAACGCCAGGAGAGCCGGCGTAAGAAGAATTGAGCGTAACTTTTGCACACGTTGTCCGTTTTGGGCCCATAAGTACTTTTTGGAATTGTAGCGACCGTTTTGGATTGAACTCACAACTTCGTCGTGTCGTATGAGGGATTTCGGCCATTTTTCGAAAGAATGAGCACTTGTATATTTGGAACGCTTGGAGGGTCGGCGTAAGAAGAATTGAGCGTAACTTTTGCACACGTTGTCCCTTTTGGGCCCATAAGTACTTTTTGGAATTGTAGCGACCGTTTTGGATTGAACTCACAACTTCGTCGTGTCGTATGAGGGATTTCGGCCATTTTTTGAAAGAATGAGCACTTGTATATTTGGAACGCTTAGAGAGTCGGCGTAAGAAGAATTGAACGTAGCTTTTGCACACGTTGTCCGTTTTGGGCCCATAAGTACTTTTGGGAAATGTAGCGGCCGTTTTGGATTGAACTCACAACTTCGCCGTGTCGTATGAGTTATTTCGGCCATTTCTTGATAGAATGACCACTTGCATATTTGGAACGCTTGGGGAGTCGGCGCAAGAAGAATTGAGCGTAACTTTTCCGCACGTTGTCCGTTTTCGGCCCATAAGTACGTTTTGGAAATGTAGCGATCGTTTTGGATTGAACTCACAACTTCGTCATGACGTATGAGGGATTTCGGCCATTTTTCAAAAGAATGAGCACTTGTATATTTGGAACGCTTGGAGGGTCGGCGCAAGAAGAATTGAGCGTAACTTTTGCACACGTTGTCCGTTTCGGGCCCATAAGTACTTTTTGGAATTGTAGCGACCGTTTTGGATTGAACTCACAACTTCGTCGTGACGAATGAGGGATTTTGACCATTTTTCAAAAGAATGAGCACTTGCATATTTGGAACGCTTGGAGAGTCAGCGTAAGAAGAATTGAGCGTAACTTTTGCACACGTGGTCCGTTTTGGGCCCATAAGTAATTTTTGGAAATGTAGCGGCCGTTTTGGATTGAACTCACCACTTCATCTTGTCGTTTGAGTTATTTCAGTCATTTTTCGATAGAATGAGCACTTGAATATTTGGAACGCTTGGAGAGTCGGCGTAAAAAGAATTGAGCGTAACTTTTCCACACGTTGTCCGTTTTGGGCCCATAAGTACTTTTTGGAAATGCAGTGACCGTTTTGGATTGAACTCACAACTTCGTCGTGTCGTATGAGGTATTTCAGCCATTTTTCGATAGAATGAGCGCTTGAATATTTGGAACGCTAGGAGAGTCGGCGTAAGAGGAATTGAGCGTAACTTTTGCACACGTTGTCCGTTTTGGGCCCATAAGTACTTTTTGGAACTGTAGCGACCGTTTTTGATTGAACTCACAACTTCGTCGTGACGTATGAATGATTTCGGCCATTTTTCAAAAGAATGTGCACTTGCATATTTGGAACGCTTGGAGAGTCGGCGAAAGAAGAATTGAGCGTAACTTTTGCACACGCTGTCCGTTTTGGGCCCATAAGTACTTTTTGGAAATGTAGCGGCCGTTTTGGATTGAACTCACCACTTCGTCGTGTCGTATGAGTTATTTCAGCCATTTTTCGATAGAATGAGCACTTGCATCTTTGGAACGCTTGGAGAGTCGGCGTAAGAAGAATTGAACGTAACTTTTGCACACGTTGTCCGTTTTGGGGCCATAAGTACTTTTTGGAAATGCAGCGGCCGTTTTGGATTGAACTCACAACTTCGTCGTGTCGTATGAGTTATTTCGGCCATTTTTCGATAGAATGACCACTTGCAAATTTGGAATGCTTGGAGAGTCGGCGCAAGAAGAATTGAGCGTAACTTTTCCACACGTTGTCCGTTTTGGGCCCATAAGTACGTTTTGGAAATGTGGCGATCGTTTTGGATTGAACTCACAACTTCGTCATGACGTATGAGGGATTTCGGCCATTTTTCGAAAGAATGAGCACATGTATATTTGGAACGCTTGGAGGGTCGGCGTAAGAAGAATTGAGCGTAACTTTTGCACACGTTGTCCGTTTCGGGCCCATAAGTACTTTTTGGAATTGTAGCGACCGTTTTGGATTGAACTCACAACTTCGTCGTGTCGTATGAGTTATTTCAGCCATTTTTCGATAGAACGAGCACTTGCATCTTTGGAACGCATGGAGAGTCGGCGTAAGAAGAATTGAGCGTAACTTTTGCACACATTGTCCGTTTTGGGCCGATAAGTACTTTTTGGAAATGTAGCGGCCGTTTTGGATTGAACTCACCACTTCGTCGTGTCGTATGAGTTATTTCAGCCATTTTTCGATAGAACGAGCACTTGCATCTTTGGAACGCATGGAGAGTCGGCGTAAGAAGAATTGAGCGTAACTTTTGCACACATTGTCCGTTTTGGGCCGATAAGTACTTTTTGGAAATGTAGCGGCCGTTTTGGATTGAACTCACCACTTCGTCGTGTCGTATGAGTTATTTCAGCCATTTTTCGATAGAACGAGCACTTGCATCTTTGGAACGCATGGAGAGTCGGCGTAAGAAGAATTGAGCGTAACTTTTGCACACGTTGTCCCTTTTGGGCCCATAAGTACTTTTTGGAAATGTAGCGACCGTTTTGGATTGAACTCACAACTTCGTCGTGTCGTATGAGGTATTTCAGCCATTTTTCGATAGAATGAGCACTTGCATATTTGGAACGCTAGGAGAGTCGGCGTAAGAAGAATTGAACGTAACTTTTGCACACGTTGTCCGTTTTGGGCCCATAAGTACTTTTTGGAATTGTAGCGACCGTTTTGGATTGAACTCACAACTTCGTCGTGTCGTATGAGGGATTTCGTCCATTTTTCGAAAGAATGAGCACTTGTATATTTGGAACGCTTGGAGGGTCGGCGTAAGAAGAATTGAGCGTAACTTTTGCACACGTTGTCCGTTTTGGGCCCATAAGTACTTTTTGGAATTGTAGCGACCGTTTTGGATTGAACTCACAACTTCGTCGTGTCGTATGAGGGATTTCGGCCATTTTTCAAAAGAATGAGCACTTGTATATTTGGAACGCTTGGAGGGTCGGCGTAAGAAGAATTGAGCGTAACTTTTGCACACGTTCTCCGTTTTGGGCCCATAAGTACTTTTTGGAACTGTAGCGACCGTTTTGAATTGAACTCACAACTTCGTCGTGATGTATGAATGATTTCGGCCATTTTTCAAAAGAATGTGCACTTGCATATTTGGAACGCTTGGAGAGTCGGCGAAAGAAGAATTGAGCGTAACTTTTGCACACACTGTCCGTTTTGGGTCCATAAGTACTTTTTGGAAATGTAGTGGCCGTTTTGGATTGTACTCACCACTTCGTCGTGTCGTATGAGTTATTTCAGCCATTTTTCGATAGAATGAGCACTTGCATCTTTGGAACGCTTGGAGAGTCGGCGTAAGAAGAATTGAACGTAGCTTTTGCACACGTTGTCCGTTTTGGGCCCATAAGTACTTTTTGGAAATGTAGCGGCCGTTTTGGATTGAACTCACAACTTCGTCGTGTCGTATGAGTTATTTCGGCCATTTCTTGATAGAATGACCACTTGCATATTTGGAACGCTTGGAGAGTCGGCGCAAGAAGAATTCAGCGTAACTTTTCCGCACGTTGTCCGTTTTCGGCCCATAAGTACGTTTTGGAAATGTAGCGATCGTTTTGGATTGAACTCACAACTTCGTCATGACGTATGAGGGATTTCGGCCATTTTTCAAAAGAATGAGCACTTGTATATTTGGAACGCTTGGAGGGTCGGCGTAAGAAGAATTGATAGTAACTTTTGCACACGTTGTCCGTTTCGGGCCCATAAGTACTTTTTGGAATTGTAGCGACCGTTTTGGATTGAACCCACAACTTCATCGTGTCGTAAGAGGTTTTTCGATCATTTTTCGATAGAATGAGCACTTGCATATTTGGAACGCTTGGAGAGTCAGCGTAAGAAGAATTGAGCGTAACTTTTGCACACGTTGTCCGTTTTGGGCCCCTAAGTACTTTTTGGAAATGTAGCGACCGTTTTGGATTGAACTCACAACTTCATCGTGTCGTAAGAGGTTTTTCGATCATTTTTCGATAGAATGAGCACTTGCATATTTGGAACGCTTGGAGAGGCCGCGTAAGAAGAATTGAGCGTAACTTTTGCACACGGTGTCCCTTTTGGGCCCATAAGTACTTTTTGGAATTGTAGCGACCGTTTTTGATTGAACTCACAACTTCATCGTGTCGTATGAGTTATTTAGGCCATTTTTCGATTGAATGAGCACTTGCATATTTGGAACGCCTGGAGAGTCGGCGTAAGAAGAATCGAGCGTAACTTTTGCACACGTTGTCTGTTTTGGTCCCATCAGTACTTTTTGGAATTGTAGCGACCGTTTTGGATTGAACTCACAACTTCGTCGTGTCGTAAGAATTATTTCGGCCATTTTTCGATAGAATGAGCACTTGCATATTTGGAACGCTTGCATTGTCGGCGTTCGAAGAATCGAGCGTAACTTTTGCACACGTTGTCCGTTTTGGACCCATAAGGACTTTTTGGCAATGTAGCGGCCGATTTGGGTTGAACTCACTACTTCGTCGTGACGTATGAGGCAATTCGGCCATTTTTCGATAGAATGAGCACTTGCATATTTGGAACGCCTGGAGAGTCGGCGTAAGAAGAATTGAGCGTAACTTTTGCACACGTTGTCCGTTTTGGACCCATAAGTACTTTTTGGAAATGTAGCGGCCGATTTGGGTTGAACTCACCACTTCATCATGTCGTATGAGTTATTTCAGTCATTTTTCGATTGAATGAGCACTTGCATATTTGGAACGCTTGGAGAGTCGGCGTAAGAAGAATTGAGCGTAACTTTTGCACAC
>NW_019266034.1:7661-8502 GCF_002742605.1 Olea europaea var. sylvestris | reverse complement strand
GAGAAAATGAATTATTAATGTTTTCATATGCAATAAATTTAGGGTTACCTGTGATTATTTTCTGTTACAAATGATAGCACAAAACATGGAGAAAATATAGAGACTCAACGGTATAGAAGATATTGAATTGGATTCTCGACCATAGTTAAAAAGCCTTGACTCAACTGGTTTATAGGGAGTTGGCAAATGGGTCTATAGATCGATTTGGTTTGGTTTGGTTTGATTTGACTTGGTTGAGTTGTAAGATGAATCGATCAAAATTCAACTAATTTGAGCAAGTTTTTAGTAATTTTTTGAAGAATTGACACGAAGTGATGGAAAATGGGTATATAGATCGGTTTGATAGTTTCGTTGACTTATAAAATGAATCGGAAAAAATTCGACTAATTTGAGCAAGTTTTTAGTAAATTTTTGGGGAATTAGGGCAGATGGAAGGTCAATGTGCATTTTGGACAAAGACGTGTAACCAAAAATGACCAAAAAAGAGAATATTAAATTGATATTTAATGCGAAAAGGCCTTAGACCAAAACGGAAAATTAAAATTGATATCTGATTTTGTCAATTAAGGCAATAGAAACTCTTGGAATATCAATAACGCAGGAGAAAATTTTTAGTACAAAGATTCTGAGTAGTTCATACTTCGAGAGTACTAGAAATTTTTCAATTTTATGCACGACTTTTTGAGTTGCAGATTGCAACTAATTTACGAGAACACATTGCTTTTTTGAAGCGTAATTTACATTGATCCGTTAGATATGGATTTTGTATTTGTTACGTTTTTCAGTTCAGTCTATTTTTTTCTTGTACTGATGTATAGATTTTTATTCAACATTAGTATGT
>NW_019266034.1:0-7129 GCF_002742605.1 Olea europaea var. sylvestris | reverse complement strand
CGAGTAAAATTGACTATATACATGTTTAAGAAAGAACATGAGAACCAGAAGTTTTACCTTAGCATATAGTTTAACCTTGAAACCTAGGATTGCGGCAATTGTCATGCCAACGAGGTAGAATGTCACCAAATTAATGCACACAGCCAAATGCTGCCAGCCGTATCCTCTGGCTACACCTGTAGAATTGTATAATTTCATGGAGAGAACAGATGGTCGAACATATTATAATAAAGATCTAGTAATCGAACCTGATAAGATTCCTTGGATAAAGTCGCATAATATAGACACCAAGATAAAGGGGGTCATTTTAGAATATGAATTGATTATTACTGAACTGTCACTGAGCGAGTTAGCCCACAAGTTATGACCGAAAGCAAGGGCTAAAACGATACATAATGCAACGAGAATAGTTAGCTTTAGTGTGACGCTCATGGCATGCTTAGCTCAATCAGGATTTCCGACTCCCAACTCATTAGACACCCTTGTGCTGCAAAAGTAACGGTACATTAAAGAAGAAATTACTAACAGAGATATTTGAAATGCGCAGAATGATTTCTTGATAAGATTACCTCGCAGCGGCACTGAGGCCATAAGCAAACATGTAGGCAACGGCTTCCGTATTTACACTGGAAACATAATTTTGGAGAATTAGTATGCACACCTAACAAAAAGAAGTCTATGGAAGAGCGAAAATAACGGAGTACAAAACTTACCACATTGCTATAAGTGAAGAAGTAACTTCTGAGTTTGGCATAAGTCCAGCCTACAAAACTAAAATCTCAAAAGCCCAATACTGCAAATTGATTAAAATATGAGGAAAATAAGTTCACCAAGACAAGTTTATGTATTAAATGTTAGTCGCCCTGTGTTCGAATTAATGGGAAGATCAATTGGAATATGAGACTAACCACACCATAGCTGCTAAAGGCAGGGTTATCTTCAAGTTCGAGAAGATGTGACTGAGAGACTCTGACCTGAGTGCATTCCATGTCTCCTCAAATTTCTTTGCTTTAAGCACGTACAAGCTTAACATAAGGATCGAGATCCAGAGTGAAATTGAAGCTGCTAATGATGCTCCTTTATAATCAAGTGTAGTCCAATGAACCAAAGCATAGGCGATGCTGATATGACGGGCTAGAAGGAGCAATCACTACACCAAAAATCACTTTTTGCAATGGGCAGAAAACATTGTCGTAGAGCTATTGCAACGTTCGCGCGTCTGTTGTGGGTTTCAATGTTGCTGTAGAGCGAAGAGTTTCGGCAACGTTCTTTGCACGTTGCCAAAGCTCTCTTTTTGCAATGTGCAAAGAAGGTAGCCGAAACCTCTTTTTGCAACATTTACAACACGTTGCCAAAGCTCTTTTTTTGCAATATTCAATGCACGTTGTCGAAGACTCTTTTTGCAATGTTCATTGCACGTTGCCAAAACTCTCTTTCTGCAACGTGCAAAGAACGTTGCCGAAGACTCTTTTTGCAACATTTATAGCACGTTGCCAAAGCTGTCTTTTTGCAACGTTCACTGCACGTTGCCGAAGATCTTTTTGCAACGTTCACTGCACGTTGCCAAAGCCCTCTTTTTGCAACGTGCTATGAACGTTGCCAAAACCCCCTTTTTGCAACGTGATATGAACGTTGCCAAAACCCTCTTTTTGCAACATTTACTGCACGTTGCCAAAGCTCTCTTTTTGCAACATTTACTGCACATTGCCAAAGCTCTCTTTTTGCAATGTTCGTTGAATGTTGCCGAAGCTTCTTTTTGCAACGTTCACTACATGTTGTCGAAGCTCTCTTTTTGCAACATTCTGTAAACGTTACCAAAGCCATCTTTTGGCAACGTTCATGGAACGTTGCAAAAAGAGGGCTTGATAGCAAATGCCATTTTTATTTTTATTTTTATTTTTATTTTTTCCTCAATTATTTCACATTTTTTCTTTCATTGCAAACCTGTGAATTCAAAACTTATTTACTATATATATACGCACAAGTGACAACAAAAAATTCAAAGTACGTCATTTAAGTAACATGATCCCATATACAATATTACTTCATCAAAACACAATAAATACTCCAACTCAAAAATACACACCATCTAACCAAAGAGGTAGGAAAAATGTCCAAAATGCTTAAGAAGTTACTTTCAAGTCTTATTGCCACATACATAACAAAAAATAGTGCAAATGTCGTGACATTATTTGAAAAATTAATTTGGTACATATTTGAGTGCTTTTGTTGAAGACAAAATTTGAATAACCATCTCCATCACCTATAGGGAAAAAAAAGTCTTGTATCGTGGTTTTTCAGTGGGGAACGGGGATGACCATTCTACCAGTGGTTCATTTTTCCTTTGTGTTATCAAGGACACAAAACTTATGTTCAAGTCTTTCTGTCACCCGTGAGAAGGTTTGAATAGGTCTGGACGTGAGAGGGCGTGCACGACCCTTGAAAATCACTCCGAAAAAGAAATTTCTTTTCATGGTGAATCAGCTCATAAAATGGTGTGGTGGCTCGTGAACTCTAGCTATGAAAAATTGATTCAGGTTTCAATCTACAATTTCAATTGAACCAAGAACCAACAAAAAGTCCAACACAGAATCCAGAAGTTAGAAACTTAATAACAGCGATAAGATTAATACCTGGTGAGGAGAAGACTTGGAAGCGAAAGGGCATACTGGGCAGCTCCAATCTTGAACAGAAAGAGAAGCCAAAGTTACTGCTAAAGAAGCATGTATTGTGGAAACAACTTGATTGCAAAAATCAAATGAACGTTTTGGAAAGACCCTTCTTGTTAACAAGAATAATGTCGTCCATGAGATTACACCAAATACGATCAATTGTATGATATAATCTTCCATAACTATTTTCCTTTCTCCCCAAGTTGAAAGAAAAGCATGAATAGATAATGGATCAAGTGTTTTAAACTTCTCAAAATAGAGCTTCTTGTTGTGAAAACTAGATCGGATATTCAAGCATTCGGTTCACAGTATTCAACAGTGCAATGAATAAAAGTTCAACTCGTGCCATGTTAGATGTAATTAAAAGCAAAGAGGAAATATGGAAAGTGGAAAAGAGGAAATAAATTCAAGCAAAATGAAGCAAATTATGGAAAGTGCAAATACCCGTACAGGTACTTTGGAGGTGTGCATAACCCTAACTCCTATAACAACTCAGTCAAATTAGGGCTTTCAACTTGCATGTATATACCTTGCAGGAAGGGGCTTCAGGTGGGGCCCATTTCAGAGTCTCCATTCTCGAACCCGTCGATCAATTCTAGGTTGGAGGAGTAATAATAATCCTCTTCGCTGCCGCTCATATAATCCCCCATCCTCGAGTATCTGTTCCTTCATCAATACATGTGGGAGTATTTATAAATAACGGATGAGAATATTCAAATCTGATTACTTTGATCAGCACTTACCGGACATAATCGGCGAGATCGAAACAAATTTTCCAGCGGCACAGGGTATAGGTATAGGTATAGGGAACGAAAAAGTTGGCTTGAGCGTGGAGTCTTGAAAATCTGGGCCTTTTTGAAGAAACTTGGTCGGAGATTAGAGACCTAAGAGATGTCGGCCGCCGGTGGACTGGAAGCCGGGGACTGCGAGAGAAATAGGGCGAGAGTGGAGAGACGGAGAGAGACGTGGGCTTAAAAAAAATAAATAAATAAAATAAAAATAAAAATATATATATATATATTGGGCCTATTGGAGCCCAAAATTTAGTGACACTAATCAACGGCAACGTACATTAAACGTTGCCAAAACTAATCAACGACAACGTTCAGTGAACGTTGCTAAAACATATACAGCAACTTGCATTGCCCATTGCAAAAACTACTTAACAACAACATTTATCGAACGTTGCTAAAACTGATTAATAGCAACATTCGGATGGGCGCTTCTAAAACATGTAACGGCAACGTGTATTGCCCGTTGCCAAAACTAATCAACGGCAACGTTCACTAAACGTTGCCAAAACTACTCAACGGCAACGTTCAATGAACGTTGTTGACACTAATCAACGGCAACGTTCATTAAATGTTTCCAAAACTAATCAACGACAACGTTCAATGAACGTTGCTAAAATATCTACAGCAACGGTCAATGCACCTTGCCAAAAAAAAAAAAAACAACAACAACAACAACGGTCTTTGAACGTTGCGAAAGGGGGTATTAGCAACAACCACTCAAAGAACGTTGCTAAATCTTACTTTTCTCAACCAATTGCAATATGCATTTGCTGAATGTTGCAATAAATCTCTTTTAGCAACATACAATTGGTGAATGTTGCCATTGAAATGTTGTAAAAGGTCATTTTTCTTGTAGTGAATGAGCACACAACCAATGGTATGACAATTGATTGCGTTTGAAGAAATCTCAAGATATTTTGCAACAACCCATACGCAGGTAATCCAGGAATGAGATACTTCAAATAGAGAGCAGCTCAATCTTGATGTAGTAAAGTCATAACGATGTCGAAATACCACCGTAGAACTGATACGACGATGGCAAAAATGAGCGTTATATAATACAGGATGCCTGTAGGTATATTCCAAGCATCCTATACTGTTTTGCGCCATATCCTCGCCCGCATAATGTCTCAAGCGCACCACTCAAGCCAACCTAGAATGTCAGGTAAAAAACATAAATCGATTGCTAGCCAATCAAATAAGTACAGAAACAAGATTTGAAGTAGAAGTCAGTGTAAGTTTTCTCCTCCTTTTCGCTCTTGAAATTTCTGCAGTCATTTTAGTATACTAGAATTCTTTTTTCCTCTGCACTGTAGAAATTTTTACAAGATAAAAAATTCGTGCGACATACTCTGTGCGCCATAACTTCTCAACCGAACAACGATAAAAATCTAGGAGAGTTCGGTTGGCTGCGATTTTAGCCTATGTTGCACAGAAACGGGAAACGAAACAAGACACCATACGGGAAAATAACATTTCTGAAAAATGTAGAACATGAAATGTTGTGGAAATGTTATATTAAAATTATTAACTTAATTTCATTAATTCAATATTCAACTCTATAATATAAGTTAAATAATAAAATTTCTACTATCTATCTAATTTAACTAAGATCTTGACATAAAATGATTTTCATCTCATGAGTCAAAACAATTATTGATAATGAATCAACACTCAAATTAAAAAGGCCATAAGTTCTCAAGTCAAATTGCTTCACTTGCATTACTACCATCAATATTTATAACACTATCACCAGCATCATTGAATGACATGGCCTTCATCTCTAGTTCATCTAAAGAAAGATTTGCAAAATCAAGTGTTCCAACAACTTTGAAAGAGTCAAATTGATTCCCTGCTATATCCCATGTCTACTATCTTCCTCAACGTCTCACAATTCTCAACAAACAATTAGAATTTGATGAAGGATGCACAATAATTAGAAAATTTAGGTTTATATTAAAATATAGCATTATAATACTTTTATATAATAAAGTCCATAATTTAAGTTAATTTTAAGCCAAAACCCATAATCAAGTTAACTATTTTTTATTATTTTTTTTTTTGGTGAAAAATAGGAATTTTTCCACTCAAAGTCTCCATCAAGTTTTCATAGAATTTCAGAATTCCATTAAAAAAGGGAATTTTTTTTTTCTTCGAGTTTCCTAAACATTTCCGGAGAGTTTCCAAAGAATTTCATTTTCCAAAATGAAACGCTAGCGTCCGGAGAGTTTCCACGAATCATAGGTTTTAGCTAATGAAAGTCCAACGCACAAAAACAAGAAAAATCACACATCTCTACACTGTACACTTCACATCACCTACTGTACTGATCAACTTCTAATTAACTTCAATCTCAATCATGTGATGCAAGACTAATCTTTGACATATAGATGTTAAACTGGTCAAATAAGAAAATAAAATCACATCAATTTCTTGAAAACACTACTAATTAGAAATAAAAGACAAGAAATTTGATTAAATAAGTCAATAAAATCTTCACAGTCCATATACAGTTAATAATTTATTTTCTTGGAGAGTATAAAGGGATTTACCATAAGAGCAAAACCAGAAACGGAAGCCCATGAATTGGCAAGATTAGAGCCGGGGAGCTCGAGCTCTCCAAGGTGGCCGCCGAGCATTACAAACACCAAATGTATAAAATAGTAAGCAACGTGTAAGTGTTATGCTCTAGGTCCAATCAACCTTGGACATAAATATTTTTAATATATAATTAATGCAATCTAATGACAGATCTATTATTTAATTAATAGACAATCAAATTAAATAATAGAGTTCGTAAATTCAAATTTTCGTAATTTGTTAATCACAAGGAGTTGTGATTGAATCTTAAATCATCTGTGGTCATAAGAAATAACTAGATACGGATATCTTTATTACGGATAGACCATCATGTGTGACATTTCTTACTTGTAAAGTAAGTAGTTGATATCACAAGTTAAAGTGTGATGACACTTAAATAAACACGTGGATGTTTTGTTATAGAACAAAACATTGGAGACACATCGAGAAATTCCACATGGATAACTATCTGAGTATCAGCGGTTAATCTCTAACGTTTGGTAGTGAAATTGGTCCTTTTACTTGAGGTCGTCATGGTACCTTATATGAGGTCAGTCATACTTTGGCAATGTTGAATGTTGCTTTGCCAAGAGCCACTAATACGATATAATTCGGGTATATCAAGAATCGTATGAAGGTTGTGAATGACCAATAGAGGATTCGTCACTCTTAGATAGTAAGAGATTATGATCTGAGTTTCATTCAATTAAGTCGATAACGAAATCTTTGGCCGAAGTGTACTCATAAGTCGAAAAGAAGTTTCTGACTTATATTAACTTAATAGTGAAATGAGAGATATGATTGATAATCGAGATTAACACACTTCCATATCTCGTAATTGATCGGATCATATTGACGAAAGGATTATAGCTTTACGGTAAATGAACGAGTTTGGTTTTGTCATACCACGTGACATTTTCCGTCACATGTATTGCCCTGACACATTGCTAGATGTCAATCTAGGACGGCGAGTGTAAATTAGTAATAAATTAAAAGGGTGTTTTAATTTATCAATTTTAATTAGATCAAAATAATATTTCATCTCGTTAGGCATCTTGATCGGGAACCCGATGGGTCGCACAC
>NW_019266033.1:4476-8503 GCF_002742605.1 Olea europaea var. sylvestris | reverse complement strand
ATGGGCCCAAATTTGACTGATTGATCGGAAACAAAAATCGCGCCAGGGACAATTTCGTCATTTTTCGCGACGGTGTCTGAATCAGCTAAAATTTGACTGATCGATGGGAAAAAAAATCGCTCCGGGGGCAATTTCTTCATTTTTCGAGATGGTGTCTGAATCGGCACAAATTTTACTGATTGATCCGAAACAAAAATCGCGCCGGGGGCAATTTCGTCATTTTTCGCGACGGTGTCGAAATCAGCTAAAATTTGACTGATCGATGGGAAAAAAAATCGCGCCGGGGGCAATTTCGTCATTTTTTACGACGGTGTCGGGATGGGCCAAAATTTGACTGATTGATAGAAAACAAAAATTGCGCCGGGGGCAATTTCGTCATTTTTCGCGACCGTGTCGGAATCGCCTAAAATTTGACAGATTAATCGGAAACAAAAATCGCGCAGGAGGCAATTTCGTCATTTTTCGCGACGGTCTCGGAATGGGCCCAAATTTGACTGATTGATCGGAAACAAAAATCGCGCCGGAGGCAATTTCTTCATTTTTCGCGACGTTATCGGAATGGGCTCAAATTTGACTGATTGATCGGAAACAAAAATTGAGCCAGGGGTAATTTCGTCATTTTTTGCGACGGTGTCGGAATCAGCTAAAATTTGACTGATCGATGGGAAAAAAATGGCGCCGAGGTCAATTTCTTCATTTTTCGCGACGGTGTCGGAATGGGCCCAAATTTGACTGATTGATCGGAAATAAAAATCGCGCCGGGGGCAATTTCGTCATCTTTCTCGACTGTGTCGGAATGGGCTCAAATTTGACTGATTGATCGGAAATAAAAATCGCGCCGGGGGCAATTTCGTCATCTTTCTCGACTGTGTCGGAATGGGCTCAAATTTGACTGATTGATCGGAAATAAAAATCGCGCCGGGGGCAATTTCGCTATTTTTCGCGACGGTGTCGGAATGGGCTAAAATTTAGCAGGTTGATCGGAAACAAAAATCGCGCCGGGGGCAATGTCGTCATTTTTCGCGACGGTGTCTGAATCGGCCCAAATTTTACTGTTTGATTGGAAACAAAAATCGCGACGGGGGCAATTTCGTCCTTTTCGCGACCGTGTTCGAATCGGCTAAAATTTGACAGATTAATCGGAAACAAAAATCGCGCAGGGTGCAATTTGGTCATTTTTCTCGACGGTCCCGGAATGGGCCCAAATTTGACTGATTGATCGGAAAAAAAAATCGCGCTGGGGGTAATTTCTTCATTTTTTGTGACGGTGCCGGAATGGACCCAAATTTGACTGATTGATCGGAAACAAAAATCTCGCCGGGGGCAATTTCGTCATTTTTCGCGACCGTGTCGGAATCGGCCAAAATTTGACAGATTAATCGGAAACAAAAATCGCGCAGGGGGGCAATTTCGTCATTTTTCGCGACGCTGTCGGAATCAGTTAAAATTTGACTGATCGACGGGAAAAAAACGCGCCGGGGGTAATTTCGTCATTTTTCGCGACGCTGTCGGAATCAGTTAAAATTTGACTGATCGACGGGAAAAAAACGCGCCGGGGGTAATTTCGTCATTTTTCGCGACGCTGTCGGAATCAGTTAAAATTTGACTGATCGACGGGAAAAAAACGCGCCGGGGGTAATTTCGTCATTTTTCGCGACGTTGTCGGAATCAGTTAAAATTTGACTGATCGACGGGAAAAAAACGCGCCGGGGGTAATTTCGTTATTTTTTACGACGATGTGGGAATGGGCCAAAATTTGAATGATTGATCGGAAACAAAAATTGCGCCGGGGGCAATTTCGTCATTCTTCGCGACCGCGTCGGAATCGGCTAAAATTTGACAGATTAATCGAAAACAAAAATCGCGCAGGGGTAATTTCGTCATTTTTCGCGACGGTCTCCGAATGGGCCCAAATTTTACTGATTGATCGGAAACAAAAATCGCGCCGGGGGCAATTTCTTCATTTTTCGCGACGGTGTCGGAATGGGCCCAAATTTGACTGATTGATCGGAAACAAAAATCGCGCCGGAGCAATTTCGTCATTTTTCGCGATGGTGTCAGAATCCGCTAAAATTTGACTGATCGATGGAAAAAAAACCCCGCCGGGGGCAATTTCTTCATTTTTCGCGACGGTGTCGGAATCAGCTAAAATTTGACTGATTGATGGGAAAAAAATCGCGCCGGGGACAATTTCGTCATTTTTCGCGACGGTGTCTGAATCGACCCAAATTTTACTGATTGATTGGAAACAAAAATAGCGCCAGGGGCAATTTCTTCATTTTTCGCGACGGTGTCGGAATGGGCCCAAATTTGACTGATTGATCGGAAACAAAAATCGCGTCGAGGACAATTTCGTCATTTTTCGCGACGGTGTCTGAATCGGAACATATTTTACTGATTGATCGGACACAAAAATCGCGTCAAGGGTAATTTCGTCAATTTTCGCGACGGTCTCGGAATTGGCCCAAATTTGACTGATTGATCGGAATCAAAAATCGCGCCGGGGGAAATTTCTTCATTTTTCGCGACGGTGTCGGAATGGGCCCAAATTTGACTGATTGTTCGGAAATAAAAATCGCGCCGGGGCAATTTCGTCATTTTTCGCGACGGTGTCAGAATCAGCTAAAATTTGACTGATCGATTGGAAAAAAAATCGCTCCGGGGGCGATTTTTTCATTTTTCGCGATGGTGTCTGAATCGGCACAAATTTTACTGATTGATCGGAAACAAAAATCGAGCCGGGGGCAATTTCGTCATTTTTCGCGACGGTGTTGGAATCAGCTAAAAATTGACTGATCGATGGGAAAAAAAATCGCGCCGTGGGCAATTTCGTCATTTTTTACGATGGTGTCTGAATCGGCACAAATTTTACTCATTGATCGGAAACAAAAATCGAGCCGGGGGCAATTTCGTCATTTTTCGCGACCGTGTCGGAATCGGCTAAAATTTGACAGATTAATCGGAAACAAAAATCGCGCAGGAGGCAATTTCGTCATTTTTCGCGACGGTCTCGGAATGGGCCCAAATTTGACTGATTGATCGGAAACAAAAATCGCGCCGGGGGCAATTTCTTCATTTTTCGCGACGGTGTCGGAATGGGCCCAAATTTGACTGTTTGATCGGAAACAAAAATTGCGCCGGGGAGAATTTCGTCATTTTTCGCGACGGTGTCTGAATCGGCTCAAATTTTACTGATTGATCGGAAACAAAAATCGCGCCAAGGGTAATTTCGTCAATTTTCGCGACGGTCTCGGAATGGGCCCAAATTTGACTGGTTGATCGGAAACAAAAATCGCGCCGGGGGCAATCTCTTCATTTTTCGCGACGGTGTCGGAATGGGCCCAAATTTGACTGATTGATTGGAAATAAAAATCGCGCCGGGGCAATTTCGTCATTTTTCACGACGGCGTCAGAATCAGCTAAAATTTGACTGATCGATGGGAAAAAAATCGCTCCGGGGGCAATTTCTTCGTTTTTCGCGACGGTGTCGGAATGGGCCCAAATTTAACTGATTGATCGGAAACAAAAATCGCGCCGGGGACAATTTCGTCATTTTTGGAGACGGTGTCGGAATGGGCCCAAATTTGACTGATTGATCGGAAAGAAAAATCGCACCGGGGACAATTTCGTCATTTTTCGCGACGGTGTCTGAATCGGCCCAAATTTTACGGATTGATCGGAAACAAAAATCGCGCCGGGGGCAATTTCTTCATTTTTCGCGACGGTGTCGGAATGGGCCCAAATTTGACTGATTGACCGGAAATAAAAATCGCGCCGGTGCAATTTCGTCATTTTTCGCGACGGTGTCGAAATCAGCTAAAATTTAACTGATCGATGGGAAAAAAAATCGCGCCGGGGGCAATTTCGTCATTTTTTACGACGGTGTCGGAATGGGCCAAAATTTGACAGATTGATCGGAAACAAAAATCGCGCCGTGGGCAATTTCATCATTTTTCGCGACCGTGTCGGAATCAGCTAAAATTTGACAGATTAATCGGAAACAAAAATGGCGCAGGAGGCAATTTCG
>NW_019266033.1:0-4282 GCF_002742605.1 Olea europaea var. sylvestris | reverse complement strand
GGGGTAATTTCGTCATTTTTTGCGACGGTGTCGGAATCAGCTAAAATTTGACTGATCGATGGGAAAAAAAATCGCGCCGAGGGTAATTTCTTCATTTTTCGCAACGGTGTCGGAATAGGCCCAAATTGAACTGATTGATCGGAAACAAAAATCGCGCGGGGGACAATTTCTTCATTTTTCGAGACGGTGTCGGAATGGGCCCAAATTTGACTGATTGATCGGAAACAAAAATCGCGCCGGGGGCAATTTCGCTATTTTTCGCGACGGTGTCGGAATGGTCCCAAATTTGACTGATTGATCGGAAACAAAAATCGCGCCGGGGGCGATTTCGTCATTTTTCGCTACGGTATCTGAATCGGCCCAAATTTTACTGTTTGATCGGAAACAAAAATCGCGCCGGGGGCAATTTCGTTCTTTTTTACGACGGTGTCGGAATGGGCAAAAATTTGACTGATTGATAGGAAACAAAAATTCCGCCGGGGGCAATTTCGTCAATTTCTCGACCGTGTTGGAATCGGCTAAAATTTGACAGATTAATCGGAAACAAAAATCGCGCAGGGTGCAATTTGGTCATTTTTCTCGACGGTCCCGGAATGGGCCCAAATTTGACTGATTGATCGGAAACAAAAATCACGCCGGGGGAAATTTCTTCATTTTTTGTGACGGTGTCGGAATGGGCCCAAATTTGACTGATTGATCGGAAACAAAAATCTCGCCGGGGGCAATTTCGTCATTTTTCTCGACCGTGTCGGAATCGGCTAAATTTGACAGATTAATCGGAAACAAAAATCGCCCAGGGGGGCAATTTCGTCATTTTCGCGACGGTCTCGGAATGGGCCCAAATTTTACTGATTGATCGGAAACAAAAATCGCGCCGAGGGCAATTTCATCACTTTTCGCGACGATGTCGGAATGGGCCCAAATTTGACTGATTGATCGGAAACAAAAATCGCGCGCGGGCGCAATTTCGTCATTTTTCGCGAAGCTATCGGAATCAGTTAAAATTTGACTGATCGACGGGAAAAAAACGCGCCGGGGGCAATTTCGTCATTTTTTACGACGGTGTGGGAATGAGCCAAAATTTGAATGATTGATCGGAAACAAAAATTGCGCCGGGGGCAATTTCGTCATTCTTCGCGACCGTGTCGGAATCGACTAAAATTTGACAGATTAATCGGAAACAAAAATCTCGCAGGGGTAATTTCGTAATTTTTCGCGACGGTCTCGGAATGGGCCCAAATTTTACTGATTGATCGGAAACAAAAATCGCGCCGGGGTCAATTTCTTCATTTTTCGCGACGGTGTCGGAATGGGCCCAAATTTGACTGATTGATCGGAAACAAAAATCGCGCCGGAGCAATTTCGTCATTTTTCGCGATGGTGTCAGAATCAGCTAAAATTTGACTGATCGATGGGAAAAAAAACCCCGCCGGGGGCTATTTCTTCATTTTTCGCGACGGTGTCGGAATCAGCTAAAAGTTGACTGATTGATGGGAAAAAAAATCGCGCCGGGGACAATTTCGTCATTTTTCGCAACGGTGTCTGAATCGACCCCAATTTTACTGATTGATCGGAAACAAAAATCGCGTCGGGGGCAATTTCTTCATTTTTCGCGACGGTGTCGGAATGGGCCCAAATTTGACAGATTGATCGGAAACAAAAATCGCGCCGAGGACAATTTCGTCATTTTTCGCGACGGTGTCTGAATCGGAACATATTTGACTGATTGATCGGACACAAAAATCGCGCCAAGGGTAATTTCATCAATTTTCGCGACGGTTCGGAATGGGCCCAAATTTGACTGATTGATCGGAAACAAAAATCGCGCCGGGGGCAATTTCTTCATTTTTCGCGACGGTGTCGGAATGGGCCCAAATTTGACTGATTGATCGGAAATAAAAATCGCACCGGGGCAATTTCGTCATTTTTCGCGACGGTGTCAGAATCAGCTAAAATTTAACTGATCGATTGGAAAAAAAAATCGCCCGGGGGAAAATTTCTTCATTTTTCGCGATGGTGTCTGAATCGGCACAAATTTTACTGATTGATCGGAAACAAAAATCGAGCCGGGGGCAATTTCGTCATTTTTCGCGACGGTGTCGAAATCAGCTAAAATTTGACTGATCGATGGGAAAAAAATCGCGCCGGGGGCAATTTCGTCATTTTTTACGACGGTGTCGGAATGGGCCAAAATTTGACAGATTGATCGGAAACAAAAATTCCGCCGGGGGCAATTTCGTCATTTTTCGCGACCGGGTCGGAATCGGCTAAAATTTGACAGATTAATCGGAAACAAAAATCGCGCAGGAGGAAATTTCGTCATTTTTCGCGACGATCTCGGAATGGGCAGAAATTTGACTGATTGATCGGAAACAAAAATCGCGCCGGGGGCAATTTCTTCATTTTTCGCGACCGTGTCGGAATGGGCCCAAATTTGACTGATTGATCGGAAACAAAAAATTGCGCCGGGGGTAATTTCGTCATTTTTTGCGACGATGTCGGAATTAGCTAAAATTTGACTGATCGATTGAAAGTAAAAATCGCGCCGGGGCAATTTCGTCATTTTTCGCGACGGTGTCAGAATCAGCTAAAATTTGACTGATCGATTGGAAAAAAATCGCTCCGGGGGCAATTTCTTCATTTTTCGCGACGGTGTCGGAATGGGCCCAAATTAGACTGATTGATCGGAAACAAAAATCTCGTCGGGGGCAATTTCGTCATTTTTCGCGACGGTGTCGGAATGGGCCCAAATTAGACTGATTGATCGGAAACAAAAATTGCGCCGGAGGCAATTTCGTCATTTTTCGAGACGGTGTCGGAATCGGGTAAAGTTTGACTGATTGATCGGAAACAAAACTCGCGCCGGGGGCAATTTCGTCAATTTTTACGACGGTGTCGGAATGGGCCAAAATTTGACAGATTGATCGGAAACAAAAATTGCGCCGGGGGCAATTTCGTCATTTTTCGAGACCGTGTCGGAATAGGCTAAAATTTGACAGATTAATCGGAAACAAAAATCGCGCAGGAGGCAATTTCGTCATTTTTCGCGACTGTCTCGCAATGGGCCGAAATTTGACTGATTGATCGGAAACAAAAATCGCGCCGGGGGCAATTTTTTTCATTTTTCGCGACGGTGTCGGAATGGGCCCAAATTTGACTGATTGATCGGAAACAAAAATAGCGCCGGGGGTAATTTCGTCATTTTTTCCGACGGTGTCGGAATCAGCTAAAATTTGACTGATCGATGGGAAAAAAATCGCGCCGGGGGTAATTTCTTCATTTTTTGTGACGGTGTCGGAATGGGCCCAAATTTGACTGATTGATCGGAAATAAAAATCTCGTCGGGGGTAATTTCGTCATTTTTCGCGACCGTGTCGGAATCGGCTAAAATTTGACAGATTAATCGGAAACAAAAATCGCGCAGGGGGGCAATTTCGTCATTTTTCGCGACCGTGTCGGAATCGGCTAAAATTTGACAGATTAATCGGAAACAAAAATCGCGCAGGGGGGCAATTTCGTCATTTTTCGCATCGGTCTGGGAATGGGCCCAAATTTTACTGATTGATCGGAAACAAAAATCGCGCGCGGGGGCAATTTCGTCATTTTTCGCGACGTTGTCGGAATCAGTTAAAATTTTACAGATCGACGGGAAAAAAACGCGCCGGGGGCAATTTCGTCATTTTTCGCGACGGTGTCGGAATGGGCCCAAATTTGACTGATTGATCAGAAACAAAAATCGCGCCGGGGCTATTTCGTCATTTTTCGCGACGGTGTCGGAATGGGCCCAAATTTGACTGATTGATCAGAAACAAAAATCGCGCCGGGGCTATTTCGTCATTTTTCGCGACGGTGTCGGAATGGGCCCAAATTTGACTGATTGATCAGAAACAAAAATCGCGCCGGGGCTATTTCGTCATTTTTCGCGACGGTGTCGGAATGGGCCCAAATTTGACTGATTGATCAGAAACAAAAATCGCGCCGGGGCTATTTCGTCATTTTTCGCGACGGTGTCGGAATGGGCCCAAATTTGACTGATTGATCAGAAACAAAAATCGCGCCGGGGCTATTTCGTCATTTTTCGCGATGGTGTCAGAATCAGCTAAAATTTGACTGATCGATGGGAAAAAAAACCCCGCCGGGGGCTATTTCTTCATTTTTCGCGACGGTGTCGGAATCAGCAAAAATTTGGCTGATTGATTGGAAAAAAATCGCGCCGGGGACAATTTCGTCATTTTTCGCGACGGTGTCTGAATCGACCCAAATTTTACTGATTGATAAGAAA
>NW_019266032.1:0-8505 GCF_002742605.1 Olea europaea var. sylvestris | reverse complement strand
TTTGCCAAATTGCTTGTCTAATTCGATTAGAATCGAGCTCATAGAAAAGTGGCTTTTGATTTCATGATAATATCGGGTTTGTTTGTTTTTGGCAAAATGCTAGTTTAATTTGATTGGAATCGAGACAATGAAAAGTTCTTTTTGATTTCATTATAACTTCGAATTTTATCGTTTTCGAAAATTGCTAGTCTAATTCGATTGGAATCGAGCCAACGAAAAGTGGTTTTTGATTTCATGATAATTTCGGGTTTGATCGTTTTCGACGAATTGCTAGTCTATTTCGATTGGAATCGAGCCAACGAAAAGTGATTTTGATTTCATGATAGCTTCGGGTTTGTTCTTTTATGGCGAATTGCCAGTCCAATTCGATTAGAATCGAGCCAATGAAAAGTGGCTTTCGATTTCATGATAACATCAGGTTTGTTCATCTTTGGCAAATTGCTAGTATAATTCGATTGGAATCAAGCCATTGAAAATTGGTTTTCGATTTCATGATAACATCAGGTTTGTTCGTCTTTGGAAAATTGCTAGTCTAATTTGATTTGAATCGAGCCAATGAAAAGTGGTTTTTGATTTCAAGATAACGTCAGGTTTCGTCGTCTTTGGCAAATCGCTAGTCTAATTCGATTGGAATGGAGCCAATGAAAAGTAGTTTTTGATTTCATGATAACTTCGGGTTTGTTCATTTTCGGCTAGTTGCTAGTCTACTTCGATAGGAATCGAGCAAACGAAAAGTTGTTTTTTATTACATGATAACTTCGCATTTGTTCGTTTTGGCGAATTGCTAGTCTAATTCGATCGGAATCGAGCCAATGGAAAGTGGTTTTTGATTTCATGATAACTTTGGGTGTGTTCATCTTTGGCAAATTGCTAGTCAAATTCGATTGGAATCGGGCCAATGAAAAGTGGTTTTTGATTTCATGATAACATCGGGTTTGTTCGTCCTTGGCAACTTGCTAGTCTAATTCGATTGGAATCGAGCCAATGAAAAGAGGTTTTTGATATTTTGATAACTTCGGGTTTGATCGTTTTCGATGAATTGGTAGTCTAATTCGATTGGAATCGAGCCAATAAAAAGTGATTTTTGATTTCACGATAACTTCGGGTTTGTTCTTTTAGCGAAATACTAGACTAATTCGATTGGAATAGAGCCAATGAAAAGTTGTTTTTGATTTCATGATAATTTCAGGTTTGTTCATCTTTGGCAAATTGCTAGTCCAATTCTATTGGAATTGGGCCAATGAAAAGTGGTTTTTGATTTCATGATAACATCGGGTTTGTTCATTTTTTGCGAAATGCTTGTTTAACTCGATTGGAATCGAGCCAATGAAAAGTGGTTTTTGATTTCATGATAACTTCAGGTTTGTTCGTTTTTGGCGAATTGCTAGTCTAATTCGATTGGAATCGAGCCAATGAAATGTGGTTTTTGATTTCATGATAACTTCGAGTTTGATCGTTTTCGGTGAATTGCTAGTCTAATTCGATTGGAATCAAGCCAATGAAAAGTGGTTTTTGAATTCTTGATAACTTCGGGTTTGTTCGTTTTTAGCGAAATACTAGACTAATTCGATTGGAATCGAGCCAATGAAAAGAGGTTTTTGATATTTTGATAACTTCGGGTTTGATCGTTTTCGATGAATTGGTAGTCTAATTCGATTGGAATCGAGCCAATAAAAAGTGATTTTTGATTTCATGATAACTTCGGGTTTGTTCTTTTAGCGAAATACTAGACTAATTCGATTGGAATAGAGCCAATGAAAAGTTGTTTTTGATTTCATGATAATTTCAGGTTTGTTCATCTTTGGCAAATTGCTAGTCCAATTCTATTGGAATTGGGCCAATGAAAAGTGGTTTTTGATTTCATGATAACATCGGGTTTGTTCATTTTTTGCGAAATGCTTGTTTAACTCGATTGGAATCGAGCCAATGAAAAGTGGTTTTTGATTTCATGATAACTTCAGGTTTGTTCGTTTTTGGCGAATTGCTAGTCTAATTCGATTGGAATCGAGCCAACGAAATGTGGTTTTTGATTTCATGATAACTTCGAGTTTGATCGTTTTCGGTGAGTTGCTAGTCTAATTCGATTGGAATCAAGCCAATGAAAAGTGGTTTTTGAATTCTTGATGACTTCGGGATTGTTCGTTTTTAGCGAAATACTAGACTAATTCGATTGGAATCAAGCCAATGAAAAGTTGTTTCGATTTCATGATAACTTCGGGTTTTGTCATTTTTGGCAAATTGCTAGTCTAATTCGATTAGAATCGAGCCAATGAAAAGTGATTTTCGATTTCTTGATAACATTGAGTTTGTTCGTGTTTGGCAAATTGCTAGTCTAATTCGAATGGGGTCGAGCCAATGAAAAGTGGTTTTTGGTTTCTTGATAAAATCGGGTTTGTTCATTTTTGGCGAATTGCTAGTCTAATTCCATTGGAATCGAGCCAATGAAAAGTGGTTTTTGATTTCAGGATAACTTTAGTTTTGATCGTTTTCCGCGAATTTCTAGTCTAATTCGATTGGAATCGAGCCAATGAAAAGTGGTTTTGATTTCATGATAACTTCGATTTTGTTTGTTTTTTGCGAATTACTAGTCTAATTCGATTAGAATCGTGCCAACGAAAAGTGGCTTTCGATTTCATGTTAACATCGAGTTTGTTCGTCTTTGGGAAATTGCTAGTCTAATTCGATTGGAATGGAGCCAATGAAAAGTGGTTTTTGATTTCATGAAATCATTGGGTTTGTTCGTCTTTAGCAAATTGCTAGTCTAATTCGATTGGAATCAAACTAATGAAAAGTGGTTTTTGATTTCACGATAAATTCGGGTTTTTTCGTTTTTGGGCGAAATGCTATTCTAATTCGATTGGAATCGATCCAATGAAAAGTGGTTATTGATTTCATGATAACTTCGGATTTGATCGTTTTCGAAAATTGCTTGTCTAATTAGTTTGGAACCGAGCCAATGAGAAGTGGTTTTTTATTTCATGATAACTTCGGGCTTGTTCATTTTCGGCTAATTGCTAGTCTAATTCGATTGGAATCAAGCCAATGAAAATTTACTTTCGATTTCCTGATAACGTCAGGTTTGATCATTTTCAAAAAATTTCTTGTCAAATTCGGTTGGAATCAAGCCAATGAAAAGTAGTTTTTGATTTCATGATAACTTCGGGTTTGATCATTGTCAACAGATTGCTAGTCTAATTCGATTGGAATGGAGCCATTGGAAAGTGGTTTTGATTTCATGATAACTTCGGGTTTGTTCGTTTTTGTCGAATTGCTAGTCGAATTCGATTGGAATTGAGCCAATGAAAAGTTGTTTTTGATTTCGTGATAACTTTGGATTTGATCATTTTTGGTGAATTGCTAGTCTAATTCGATTGGAATTGAGCCAATGAAAAGTGGTTTTGATTTCATGATAACTTCGGGTTTGTTCATTTTTGGTGAATTGCTAGTCTTATTCAATTAGAATCGTGCCAGTGAAAAGTGGTTTTTGATTTTATGACAGCTTCGAGTTTGATCATTTTCGACAAATTGCTAGTCTAATTCTGTTGGAATCGAGCCAATAAAAAGTGATTTTTGATTTCATGATAACTTCGGGTTTGTTCATTTTTGGCTAACTGCTAGTCCAATACGATTGGAATCGAGCCAATGAAAAGTAGTTTTTGATTTCTTGATAACTTGGGGTTTGATCGTTTTCGAAAAATTGCTTGTCAAATTCGGTTGGAATCGAGCCAATGAAAAGTGGTTTTCGATTTCAAGATAGCTTCGGGTTTCATCGTTTTTGGCTTATTGCTAGTCCAATTAGATTGGAATTGAGCCAATGGAAAGTGGTTTTTGATTTCATGATAACTTCAAGTTTGTTTGTTTTTGGCGAATTGCTAGTCTAATTCGATTGGAATCGAGCCAGTGAAAAGTTGCTTTCGATTTCATGATAACGTCGGGTTTGATCATTTTCGAAAAATTGCTTGTCAAATTCGATTATCGAGCCAATGAAAAGTGGTTTCCGATTTCATGATAACTTCGGGCTTGATCATTTTTGGCTTACTGCTAGTCCAATTCGATTGGAATCGAGCCAATGAAAAGTGGTTTTGATTTCATGATAACTTCGAGTTTGTTCGTTTCTGGAGAGTTGCTAGTCTAATTCGATTGGAATCGAGCCAATGAAGAGATTTTTGATTTCATGATAACTTCGGGTTTGATCATTTTCGGTGAATTGCTAGTCTAATTCGATTGGAATGGAGCCAATGAAAAAGTGATTTTTGATTTAATGATAACTTTGGGTTTGTTCATTTTTGACAAAATACTAGACTAATTCGATTGGAATCGAGCCAATAAAAAGAGGTTTTTGATTTCATGATAACTTCGGGTTTGTTTGTTTTTGGCGAAATACTAGACTAATTTGATTGGAATCGAGCCAATGAAGAGTTGTTTTTGATTTCATGATAACTTTGAGTTTTATCATTTTCTGCAAATTGCTAGTTTAATTCGATTAGAATCAAGGCAATGAAAAGTGGTTTCGATTTCATGATAGTATCGGGTATGTTCGTCTTTGGTAAATTGCTAGTCCACTTCGATTGGAACCGAGCCAATGAAAAGTGGCTTTTGATTTCATAATAACTTTGCGTTTGTTCGTTTTTGGTGAATTGCTAGTCTAATTCGATTGGAATTGAGCCAATGAAAGTGGTTTTCGTTTTCATGATAATATCGGGTATGATCGTCTTTGGAAAATTGCTAGTCTACTTCGATTGGAATCGAGCCAATGAAAAGTTGTTTTTGATTTCATGATAACTTCGCGTTTGTTCGGTTTTGGCGAACTTCTTGTCTAATTAGATTGGAATCGAGCCAATGAAAGTGGTTTTCGATTTCATGATAATATCGGGTATGGAATCAAGCCAATGAAAAGTTGTTTTTGATTTCATGATAACTTCGGGTTCTATCATTGTCGGCAAATTGCTAGTCTAATTCGATTGGAATCGAGCCAATGAAAGTGGTTTTCGATTTCATGATAATATCGAGTATGTTCGTCTTTGGAAAATTGCTAGTCTACTTCGATTGGAATAGAGCCATTGAAAAGTGGTTTTCGAGTTCATGATGACTTCAGTTTGATCGTTCTCGGCGAATTGCCAGTCTAATTCGATTGGAATCGACTCAATTCAAAGTGGTTTTTCATTTCATCATAACTTTGGATTTGTTCATTTTTGGCAAATTGCTAGTCTAATTCGATTGGAATCGAGCAAATGAAAAGTGGTTTTTGATTTCATGATAACTTCGGGTTTGATCGTTTCTGGCAAATTGTTAGTCTAATTGGATTGGAATCGAGCCAATGAAAAGTGATTTTAATTTCATGATAAGTTTGGGTTTGTTCGTTTTTGGCGATTTGCTAGTCTAATTCGATCGGAATCGAACCAATGAAAAGAGGTTTTTGATTTCACGATAACTTCGGATTTAATCATTTTTGGTGAATTGCTAGTCTAATTCGATTGGAATCGAGCTAATGAAAAGTTGTTTTTGATTTCATGATAACTTCAGGTTTTATCATTTTCGGCAAATTGCTAGTCTAATTCGATTGGAATCGAGCCAATGAAAGTGGTTTTCGATTTCATGATAATATCGGGCATGTTTGTCTTTGGAAAATTGCTAGTCTACTTCGATTGGAATCGAGCCATTGAAAAGTGGTTTTCGAGTTCATGATAAATCGCGTTTGTTCATTTTTGGCGAATTGCTAGTCTAATTCGATTGGAATCGAACCAATGATAAGTGGTATTTGATTTCATGATGACATTGGGTGGGTTCATCTTTGGCAAATCGCTAGTCTAATTCGATTGGAATCGAGCCAATGATAAGTGGATTTTGATTTCACGATAACACCGGTTGTGTTCGTCTTTGGTAAACTGCTAGTCTAATTCGATTTGAATCGAGCCAATGAAAAGTGGTTTTTAATTTCAAGATAACATCGAGTTTGTTCATCTTTGGCAAATTGCTAGTCTAATTTGATTGGAGTCGAGCCAATGAAAAGTGGTTTTTTATTTTATGATGACTTCGGGTATGTTCGTTTGTGACGAAATGCTAGTCTAATTCGATTGGAATCGAGCCGATGAAAAGTGGTTTTTGATTTCATGATAACTTCGCGTTTGTTCATTTTTGGCGAACTGCTAGTCTAATTCGATTGGAATCGAGCCAATGGAAAGTGGTTTTTGATTTTATGATAACTTCGGGTTTGTTCATTTTCGGCTAGTTGTTAGTCTACTTCGATAGGAATCGAGCTAATGCAAAGTGGTTTTTCATTTCATGATTATTTCGCATTTGTTTGTTTTTGGCGAATTGCTAGCCAAATTCGATCAGAATCGAGCCAATGGTAAGTGGTTTTTGATTTCATGTGAACTTTGGGTATGTTCGTCTTTGGCAAATTGCTAGTCAAATTGGATTGGAATCGAGCCAATGAAAAGTTGTTTTTGATTTCATGATAACTTCAGGTTTGTTCGTTTTTGGCAAATTGCTAGTCTAATTCGATTGGAATCGAGCCAATGAAAAGAGGTGTTTGATTTTTTGATAACTTGGAGTTTAATCGTTTTCGATGAATTAGTAGTCTAATTCGATTGGAATCGAGTGAATGAAAAGTGATTTTTGATTTCATGATAACTTCAGGTTTGTTCGTTTTTGGCGAAATACTGTACTAATTCGATTGGAATAGATCCAATGAAAAGTTGTTTTTGATTTCATGATAATTTTAGGTTTGTTCGTCTTTGGCAAATTGCTATTCCAATTCGATTGGAATCGGGCCAAAGAAAAGTTGTTTTTGATTTCATGATAACTTCGGGTTTGTTCGTTTTTGGCGAAATGCTAGTTTAACTTGATTGGAATCGAGCATATGAAAAGTGGTTTTGGATTTCATGATAACTTCAGGTTTGTTCGTTTTTGGCGAATTGCTTGTCAAATTCGATTGGAATCGAGCCAATGAGATGAGGTTTTTGATTTCACGATAACTTCGAGTTTGATCATTTTCAGTGAATTGCTAGTCTAATTCGATTGGAATCAAGCCAATGAAAAGTGATTTTTGATTTCATGATAACTTCAGGTTTGTTCATTTTTAGCGAAATACTAGACAAAGTCGATTGGAATCGAGCCAATGAGAAGTTGTTTTGATTTCATGATACTTTGTGTTTAGTCATTTTCTACAAATTACTAGTCTAATTCGATTAGAATCGAGCCATTGAAAAGTGGTTTTTGATTTCATGATAATATCGGGTATGTTCATCTTTGGCAAATTGCTTGTCTAATTCAATTGGAATCCATCTGATGAAAAGTGGTTTTTGGTTTTTTGATAACATCGGGTTTGTTCAATTTTTAGCTAATTGCTAGTCTAATTCGATTGGAATCGTGCCAATGAAAAGTGGTTTTTGATTTCATGATAACTTCATTTTTGATCGTTTTTCGCGAATTGCTAGTCTAATTCGATCGGAATCGAGCTAATGTAAAGTGATTTTTGATTTCATGATAACTTCGGGTGTGTTCGTCTTTGGCAAATTGCTAGTCAAATTTGATTGGAACCGGGCCAATGAAAAGTGGTTTTTGATTTCATGATAACATCGGGTTTGTTCGTCTTTGGCAACTTGCTAGTCTAATTCGATTGGAATGGAGCCAATGAAAAGTGGTTTTTGATTTCATGATAACATAGGGTTTTTTCATCTTTGGCAAATTGCTAGTCTAATTCGATTGGAATCGAGCCAATGAAAAGTGGTTTTTGATTTCACGATAAATTCGGGTTTATTCGTTTTTGGGCGGAGTACTAGGCTAATTCGATTGGAATAGAGCCAATGGAAAGTTGTTTTTGATTTCATGATAATTTCAGGTTTGTTTGTCTTTGGCAAATTGCTAGTCCAATTCGATTGGAATCGGGCTAATGAAAAGTGGTTTTTGATTTCATGATAACATTGGGTTATTTTGTTTTTTGCGAAATGCTAGTTTAACTCGATTGGAATCGAGCCAATGAAAAGTGATTTTTGATTTCATGATAACTTCAGGTTTGTTCATTTTTGGCAAATTGCTAGTCTAATTCGATAGGAATTGAGCCAATGAAACGAGGTTTTTGATTTCATGATAACTTCGAGTTTGATCGTTTTCGGTGAATTGCTAGTCTAATTCAATTGGAATCAAGCCAATGAAAAGTGGCTTTTGATTTCATGATAACTTCGGGTTTGTTCGTTTTTAGCAAAATACTAGACTAATTCGATTGGAATCAAGCCAATGAAAGTTGTTCTGATTTCATGATAACTTCGGGTTTTGTCATTTTTCGCAAATTGCTAGTCTAATTCGATTAGAATTGAGCCAATGAAAAGTAGTCTTCGATTTCATGATGACATCGAGTTTGTTCGTCTTTGGCAAATTGCTAGTCTAATTCGATTGGAGTCGAGCCAATGAAAAGTTGTTTTTGGTTTCTTGATAACATCGGGTTTGTTCATTTTTGGCGAATTGCTAGTCTAATTCGATTGGAATCGTGCCAATGAAAAGTGG
>NW_019266031.1:3334-8506 GCF_002742605.1 Olea europaea var. sylvestris | reverse complement strand
GCTGAAATTTGACTTGTTGATCGGAAACAAAAACCGCGCCGGGGGCAATTTCGTCATTGTTCTCGATTGTGTCGGAATTGGCTAAAATTTGGAATTTTGATCTGAAATAAAAGTCGCGCAGGGGGCAATTTCGTCATTTTTCTCCACTGTGTCGGAATGGGCTCAAATTTGACAGGTTGATCGGAAACAAAAATCGCGCCGGGGCAATTTCATCATTTTTCGCGACTATGTCGGAATTGGCTAAAATTTGACAGGTTGTTCGGAAACAAAAATCGAGCGCGGGTGGCAATTTCTTCATTTTTTTCGACTGTCGGAATTGGCTGGAATTTGGCAGTTTGATCTGAAATAGAAGTCGCGCCGGGGGCAATTTCACCATTTTTCTCGATTGTGTCGGAATTGGCTAAAATTTGACAGGTTTATCGTGGACAAAAACCGCGCCGGGTGTAATTTCGTCATTTTTTGCGACTGTGCCGGAATTGACTAAAATTTGACTTGTTGATCGGAAACAAAAACAGCGCAGGGGGCAATTTCGTGATTTTTCTCGACTGTGTCGGAATTGGCTGAAATTTGACAGTTTGATCTGAAATAAAAAACGAGCGGGGGTAATTTCGTCATTTTTCTCGACTGTGTCGGAATGGGCTCAAATTTGACAGGTTGATCGGGAACAAAAATAGCGCCGGGTGTAATTTCGTCATTTTTTGCGACTGTGCCGGAATTGACTAAAATTTGACTTGTTGATCGGAAACAAAAATCGCGCTGGGGGCAATTTCGTCATTTTTCTCGACTGTGTCGGAATTGGCTGAAATTTGGCAGTTTTATCTGAAATAAAAATCGCGCCGGGGGCAATTTCGTCATTTTTCTCGACTGTGTCGGAATTGGCTGAAATTTGACAGTTTGATCTGAAATAAAAAACGAGCGGGGGTAATTTCGTCATTTTTCTCGACTGTGTCGGAATGGGCTCAAATTTGACAGGTTGATCGGGAACAAAAATAGCGCCGGGTGTAATTTCGTCATTTTTTGCGACTGTGTCGGAATTGGCTAAGATTTGACTGGTTGATCCTAAACAAAAATCGCACCGGAGGGAATTTCGTCATTTTTCTCGACTGTGTCGGAATTGGCTGAAATTTGACAGGTTTATCGGGGACAAAAATCGCGCCGGGTATAATTTCGTTATTTTTCGCGACAATGACGAAATTGGCTGAAATTTGACTTGCTGATCGGAAACAAAAACCGCGCCGGGGGCAATTTTGTCATTTTTCTCGATTGTGTCGGAATTGGCTGAAATTTGGCAGTTTGATCTGAAATAAAAGTCGCGCAGGGGCAATTTCGTCATTTTTCTCGACTGTGTCGGAATGGGCTCAAATTTGACAGGTTGATCGGAAACAAAAATCGCGCAGGGGCAATTTCGTCATTTTTCGCGACTGTGTCGGAATCGGCTAAAATTTGACAGGTTGATTGGAAACAAAAATCGAGCCAGGGGCAATTTCGTCATTTTTCTCGACTGTCGAAATTGGCTGGAATTTGGCAGTTTGATCTGAAATAAAAGTCGCGCCGGGGGCAATTTCATCATTTTTCTCGACTGTCGGAATTGGCTGGAATTTGGCAGTTTGATCTGAAATAAAAGTCGCGCCGGGGGCAATTTCATCATTTTTCTCGACTGTCGGAATTGGCTGGAATTTGGCAGTTTGATCTGAAATAAAAGTCGCGCCGGGGGCAATTTCATCATTTTTCTCGACTGTCGGAATTGGCTGGAATTTGGCAGTTTGATCTGAAATAAAAGTCGCGCCGGGGGCAATTTCATCATTTTTCGCGACTGTGTCGGAATGGGCTCAAATTTGACAGGTTCATCGAGAACAAAAATAGCGCCGGGTGTAATTTCGTCATTTTTCCCGACTATGTCGGAATTGGCTAAGATTTGACTGGTTGATCGGAAACAAAAATCGCGTCGGACGGAATTTCGTCATTTTTCTTCATTGTGTCGGAATTGGCTGAAATTTGACAGGTTTATCGGGGACAAAAATCGCGGCGGGTGTAATTTCGTCATTTTTCGCGACAGTGTCGAAATTGGCTGAAATTTGACTTGTTGATCGGAAACAAAATCCGCGTCGGGGGCAATTTCGTCATTTTTCTCGATTGTGTCGGAATTGGATGAAATTTGGCAGTTTGATCTGAAATAAAAGTCACGTCGGGGGCAATTTCGTCATTTTTCTCAATTGTGCCGGAATGAGCTCAAATTTGACAGGTTGATCGGAAACAAAAATCGCGCCGGGGCAATTTCGTCATTTTTCGCGACAGTGTCGGAATTGGCTAAAATTTGACAGGTTGATCGGAAACAAAAATCGAGCCGGGGGCAATTTCGTCATTTTTCTCGACAGTTGGAATTGCCTGGAATTTGGCAATTTGATCAGAAATAAAAGTCGCGCCGGGGGCAATTTCGTCATTTTTCTCGATTGTTTCGGAATTGGCTAAAATTTGACAAGTTTATCGGGGACAAAAACCGCGCCGGGTGTAATTTCGTCATTTTTCTCGATTGTGTCGGAATTGGCTGAAATTTGGCAGTTTGATCTGAAATAAAAGTCGCGCCGGGGGCAATTTCGTCATTTTTCTCGACTGTGTCGGAATGGGCTCAAATTTGACAGGTTGATCGGAAACAAAAATCGCGCCGGGGCAATTTCGTCATTTTTCGCGACTGTGTCGGAATCGGCTAAAATTTGGAAGGTTGATCGGAAACTAAAATCGAGCCGGGGGCAATTTCGTCATTTTTCTCGACTGTCGAAATTAGCTGGATTTTGGCAGTTTGATCTGAAATAAAAGTCGCGCAGGGGGCAATTTCGCCATTTTTCTCGATTGTGTCGGAATTGGCTGAAATTTGACGGCTTTATCGGGGAGAAAAACCTGGCCGGGTGTAATTTCGTCATTTTTTTCGACTGTGTCGGAATTGACTAAAATTTGAATTGTTGATCGGAAACAAAAACCGCGCCGGGGGCAATTTCGTCATTTTTCTCTACTGTGTCGGAATTGGCTGAAATTTGACTGTTTGATCTGAAATAAAATTCGAGCGGGGGACAATTTCGTCATTTTTCTCGACTGTGTCGGAATGAGCTCAAATTTGACAGGTTCATCGAGAACAAAAATAGCGCCGGGTGTAATTTCTTCATTTTTCGCGACTGTGTCGGAATTGGCTAAGATTTGACTGGTTGATCGGAAACAAAAATCGCGTCGAACGGAATTTCGTCATTTTTCTTCATTGTGTCGGAATTGGCTGAAATTTGACAGTTTTATCGGGGGCAAAAATCGCGCCGGGTGTAATTTCGTCATTTTTCGCGACAGTGTCGGAATTGGCTGAAATTTGACTTGTTGATCGGAAACAAAAATCGCGTCGGGGGCAATTTCGTCATTTTTCTCGATTGTGTCGGAATTGGCTGAAATTTGACTTGTTGATCGGAAACAAAAATCGCGTCGGGGGCAATTTCGTCATTTTTCTCGATTGTGTCGGAATTGGATGAAATTTGGCAGTTTGATCTGAAATAAAAGTTGCGCCGGGGGCAATTTGGTCATTTTTCTCGATTGTGTCGGAATGGTCTCAAATTTGACAGGTTGATCGGAAACAAAAATCGCGCTGGGGCAATTTCGTCATTTTTCGCGACTGTGTCGGAATTGGCTAAAATTTGACAGGTTGATCGGAAACAAAAATCGCGCTGGGGCAATTTCGTCATTTTTCGCGACTGTGTCGGAATTGGCTAAAATTTGACAGGTTGATCGGAAACAAAAATCAAGTCGGGGGCAATTTCGTCATTTTTCTCGACAGTCGAAATTGCCTGAAATTTGGCAGTTTGATCTGAAATAAAAGTCGCGCCGGAGGCAATTTCGTCATTTTTCTCGATTGTGTCGGAATTGGCTAAAATTTGACAGGTTTATCGGGGACAAAAATCCCGCCGTGTGTAATTTCGTCATTTTTTGCGACTGTGTCGGAATTGACTAAAATTTGACTTGTTGATCGGAAACAAAAACCGCGCCGGGGGCAATTTCGTCATTTTTCTCGACTGTGTCAGAATTGGCTGAAATTTAAAAGTTTGATCTGAAATAAAATTCGAGCGGGAGGCAATTTCGTCATTTTTCTCGACTGTGTCGGAATGGGCTCAAATTTGACAGGTTTATCGGGAACAAAAATCGCGTCGGGTGTAATTTCGTCATTTTTCGCGACTGTGTCGGAATTGATTAAAATTTGACTTGTTGAACGGAAACAAAAACCGCGCCGGGGGTAATTTCGTCATTTTTCTCGACTATGTCGGAATTGGCTGAAATTTGACAGTTTGATCTGAAATAAAAATCGAGCGGGGGGCAATTTCGTCATTTTTCTCGACTGTGTCGGAATGGGCACAAATTTGACAGGTTTATCGGGAACAAAAATCGCGCCGGGTGTAATTTCGTCATTTTTCGCGACTGTGTCGGAATTGACTAAAATTTGACTTGTTGATCGGAAACAAAAACCGTTCCGGGGGCAATTTCGTCCTTTTTCTCGACCATGTCGGAATTGGCTGAAATTTGGCAGTTTGATCGGAAATAAAAATCGCGCCGGCGGCAATTTCGTCATTTCTCACGACTGTGTCGGAATTGGCTAAAATTTGATAGGTTGATCGGAAACAAAAATCGCGCTGGGGGCAATTTCGTCATTTTTCTTGACTATGTCGGAATGGGCTCAAATTTGACAGGTTGATCGGGAACAAAAATCGCGCCGGGTGTAATTTCGTCATTTTTCGCGACTGTGTCGGAATTGGCCAAAATTTGATTGGTTGATCGGAAACAAAAATCGCGCCGGGGGCAATTTTCGTCATTCTTCTCGACCGTGTCGGAATTGGTTGAAAAATTGCCCAAGGCGCGATTTTTGTTTCCGATCAACCTGTCAAATTTTAGCCAATTCCGACCCAGTCGCCAAAAATGAAGAACCTGCCCCGGCTCGATTTTTGTTTCCGATCAACCTGTCAAATTTGAGCCCATTCCGACACAGTCGAGAAAAATGACGAAATTGCCCCTGGCGCGATTTTTATTTCCGATCAAACTGCCAAATTTCAGCCAATTCCGACACAGTTGAGGAAAATGACGAAATTGCCCCCGGCGCGAATTTTGTTTTCGATCAACTAGTCAAATTTGAGCCCATTCCGACACAGTCGA
>NW_019266031.1:0-2770 GCF_002742605.1 Olea europaea var. sylvestris | reverse complement strand
CAGTCAAATTTTAGCCAATTCCGACACAGTCGCGGAAAATGACGAAATTACACCCGGCGCTATTTTTGTTCCCGATCAACCTGTCAAATTTGAGCCCATTCTAACGCAGTAGAGAAAAATGACTAAACTGCCGTCCGCGCGATTTTTATTTCAGATCAAACTGTCAAATTTCAGCCACTTCCGACACAATCGAGAAAAATGACGAAATTACCGCCGGCGCGATTTTTATTTCAGATCAAACTGCCAAATTTCAGTCAATTCCGACACAGTCGAGAAAAATGACGAAATTGCCCCCGGCGCGATTTTTGTTTTCGATCAACCAGTCAAATTTTAGCAAATTCCGACAAAGTCGCGAAAAATGACGAAATTACACCCGGCGCTATTTTTGTTCCCGATCAACCTGTCAAATTTGAGCCCATTCTAACGCAGTAGAGAAAAATGACTAAACTGCCGTTCGCGTGATTTTTATTTCCGATCAAACTGTCAAATTTTTGCCAATTCCGACAGAGTCGAGAAAAATGACGAAATTGTCCCCGGCGCGGTTTTTTTTTCCGTTCAACAAGTCAAATTTAAGTCAATTCCGACTGAGTCGCGAAAAATGACGAAATTGCCCCCGGCGCTATTTTTGTTCCCGATCAACCTGTCAAATTTGAGCCCATTCCGACACGGTCGAGAAAAATGACGAAATTGCCCAAGGCGCAATTTTTGTTTCCGATCAACCTGGCAAATTTTAGCCAATTCCGACCCAGTCGCGAAAAATGACGAAATTGCCCCGGCTCGATTTTTGTTTCCGATCAACCTGTCAAATTTGAGCCCATTCCGACACAGTCGAGAAAAATGACGAAATTGCCCCCGGAACGATTTTTATTTCCGATCAAACTGCCAAATCTCACCCAATTCCGACCCAATCGCGAAAAATGACGAAATTGCCCCCGGCGCGAATTTTGTTTCCGATCAACCAGTCAAATTTGAGCCCATTCCGACACAGTCGAGAAAAATGAAGAAATGGCCCCCGGCGCGATTTTTGTTTCCGATCAACCCGTCATATTTCAGCCAATTCCGACACTGTCGCGGAAAATTACGAAATTGCACCCGGCGCTATTTTTGTCCCCGATAAACCTGTCAAATTTCAGACAATTCCGACACAGGCGAGAAAAATGACGAAATTGCCCCTGGCACGCTTTTTCTTTCCGATCAACAAGTCAAATTTTAGTCAATTCCGACACAGTCGCGGAAAATGACGAAATTACACCCGGCGCAATTTTTGTCCCCGATAAACTTGTCAAATTTCTGCCAATTCCGACACAGTAGAGAAAAATGACGAAATTGCCCCCGGCGCGATTTTTGCTTCCGATCAACTAGTCAAATTTTAGTCAATACCGACACAGTCACGAAAAATGTCGAAATTGCCCCCGGCGCGATTTTTGTTTCCGATCAACCAATCAAATTTTAGCCAATTCCGATACAGTCGCGAAAAACGACAAAATTGCACCCGGCGTGATCTTTGTTTCCGATCGTTCGGTCAAATTTGAGCCCATTCCGACACAGTCGAGAAAAATGACGAAATTGCCCCCGGCGCGATTTTTATTTCAGATCAAACTGCCAAATTTCAGCCAATTCCAACCCAATCGAGAAAAATGACGAAATTGCCTCCGGCGCGATTTTTATTTCAGATCAAACTGCCAAATTTCAGCCAATTCCGACACAGTCGAGAAAAATGACGAAATTGCCCCCGGCGAGGTTTTTGTTTCCGATCAAACAGTCAAATTTTAGCCAATTCCGACACAGTCGCGGAAAATGACGAAATTATACCCGGCGCTATTTTTGTTCCCAATAAACCGATAAAATTTGAGCCCATTCCGACACAGTCGAGAAAAATGACGAAATTTCTCCCGGCCCTATTTTTGTTTCCGATCAACCTGTTAAATTTTAGCCAATTCCGACAAAGTCGAGAAAAATGACGAAATTGCCCCGACGCGATTTTTGTTTTCGATCAAACTGTCAAATTTGAGCCCATTCCGACACAGTCGAGAAAAATGACGAAATTGCCCCCGGCGCGATTTTTATCTCAGATTAAACTGCCAAATTTCTGCCAATTCCGACACAGTCGAGAAACATGACGAAATTGCCCCCGGTGCGGTTTTTGTTTCCGATCAACAAGTCAAATTTTAGTCAATTCCGATATAGTCGCGAAAAATGACGAAATTACACCCGGCGCGATTTTTGTCCCCAATAAACCAGTCAAATTTCAGCCAATTCCGACACTGTCGCGAAAAATGACGAAATTACACCCAGCGCGATTTTTGTTCCCGATAAACCTTTCAAATTTCAGCCAATTTCGACACAGCCGAGAAAAATGACGAAATTGCCCCCGGCGCGATTTTTGTTTCCGATCAACCAGTAAATTTTACCCAATTCCGACACAGTCACGAAAAATGACGAAATTACACCCGGCGCGATTTTTGTCCCCGATAAACCTATCAAATTTCAGCCAATTCGGACACAGTCGAGAAAAATGACGAAATTGCCCCCGGTGCGATTTTTGTTTCCGATCAACCAGTAAAATTTTAGCAAATTCCGACACAGTCTAGAAAAATGACGAAATTGCCCTCGGCGCGGTTTTTGTTTCCGATCAACCTGTCAAATTTTAGCCCATTCCGACACAGTCGCGAGAAATGACGAAATTGCACCCGAAGCGGTTTTTGTTCCCGATCATCCTGTCAAATTTGAGCCCATTTCGACACAGTCGAGAAAAATGATGAAATTGCCC
>NW_019266030.1:0-8508 GCF_002742605.1 Olea europaea var. sylvestris | reverse complement strand
TCGGCGTACGAAGAATTGAGCGTAACTTTTGCACACGGTGTCCATTTTGGGCCCATAAGTACTTTTTGAAAATGTAGCGACCGGTTTGGATTGAACTCACCACTTCGTCGTGACGTATGAGGGATTTTGGCAATTTTTCAAAAGAATTAGTACTTACATATTTAGAATGCCTGGAGGGTCGACGGACGAAGAATTGAGTGCAACTTTTGTACGTGGTGTCCGTTTTGGGCCCATAAGAACTTTTTAGAAATGTAGCGATCGTTTTGGATTGAACTCACCACTTCATCGTGACGTACGAGGGATTTTGGCCATTTTTTGAAAGAATGAGCACCTGCATATTTAGAACGCTTGGAGAGTCGGCGGATGAAGAATTGAGCGTAACTTTTGCACACGGTGTCCGTTTTGGGCCCATAAGAACTTTTTGGAAATGTAGCGACCGTTTTGGATTGAACTCACCACTTCGTCGTGACGTATGGTGGAGTTAAGCCATCTTTCAAAAGAATGAGCACTTGCATATTTGGAACGCTTGGATTGTCGGCGTACGAGGAATTGAGCAAAACTTTTGCACACGGTGTCCGTTTTGGGCCCATAAGCACTTTTTGGAAATGTAGCATCCATTTTGGATTGAACTCACTACTTCATCGTGACGTACGAGTGATTTTGGCCATTTTTTGAAGGAATGAGCGCATGTATATTGAGAACGATTGGAGAGTCGACGGACGAAGAATTGAGCGAAACTTTTGCACACGGTGTCCGTTTTTTACCCATAAGAACTTTTTGGAAATGTAGCGATCGTTTTGGATTGAATTCACTACTTCGTCATGACGTACGAGTGATTTTAGTCATTTTTCAAAAGAATGAGCACTTGCATATTTGGAACGCTTGGATTGTCGGCTTACGAAGAATTGAGCGTAACTTTTGCACACGGTGTCCGTTTTGGGCCCATAAGTACTTTTTGGAAATGTAGCATCCGTTTTGGATTGAACTCACTGCTTCATCGTGACGTACGAGTGATTTTGGCCATTTTTCGAAGGAATGAGCGCTTGTATATTGAGAACGCTTGGAGTGTCGACGGACGAAGAATTGAGCGAAACTTTTGCACACGGTGTCCGTTTTTGGCCCATAAGAACTTTTTGGAAATGTAGCGATCGTTTTAGATTGAACTCACCACTTCATCATGACGTACGAGGGATTTTAGCCATTTTTCAAAAGAATGAGCACTAGCATATTTGGAACGCTTGGATTGTTGGCGTATGAAGAATTGAGCGTAACTTTTGCACACGGTGTCCGTTTTGGGACTATAAGTACATTTTGGAAATGTAGCGACCATTTTGGATTGAACTCACCACTTCGTCGTGATGTAGGAGTGATTTTAGCCATTTTTCGAAGGAATGAGCGCTTGTATATTGAGAACGCTTGGAGAGTCGGCGGACGAAGAATTGAGCGTAACTTTTGCACACGCTGTCCGTTTTGGGACTATAAGTACATTTTGGAAATGTAGCGACCATTTTGGATTGAACTCACCACTTCATCATGACGAACTAGGGATTTTGGCCATTTTTCGAAAGAATGAGCACTTGTATATTTAGAACGCTTGGAGAGTCGACGGACGAAGAATTGGACGTAACTTTTGCACACGGTGTTCGTTTTAGGCCCATAAGAACTTTTTGGAAATGTGGCGATCGTTTTGGATTGAACTCACCACTTCATCATGACGTACGAGGGATTTTAGCCATTTTTCAAAAGAATGAGCACTAGCATATTTGGAACGCTTGGATTGTTGGCGTAAGAAGAATTGAGCGTAACTTTTGCACACGGTGTCCGTTTTGGGACTATAAGTACATTTTGGAAATGTAGCGACCATTTTGGATTGAAAATACAACTTCATGATGACGTACGAGGAATTTTGGCCATTTTTCGAAAGAATGAGCACTTACATATTTAGAACGCTTGGAGAGTCGACGGACGAAGAATTGGACGTAACTTTTGCACACGGTGTCCGTTTTGGGCCCATAAGTACTTTTTGGAAATGTAGCATCCGTTTTGGATTGAACTCACTACTTCATCGTGACGTACGAGTGATTTTGGCCATTTTTCGAAGGAACGAGCGCTTGTATATTGATAACGCTTGGAGAGTCGGCGGACGAAGAATTGAGCGAAACTTTTGCACACGGTGTCCGTTTTTGGCCCATAAGAACTCTTTGGAAATGTGGCGATCGTTTTGAATTGAACTCACCACTTCGTCATGACGTACGAGGGATTTTAGCCATTTTTCAAAAGAATGAGCACTTGCATATTTGGAACGCTTGGATTGTTGGCGTACGAAGAATTGAGTGTAACTTTTGCACATGGTGTCCGTTTTGGGCCCACAAGTACTTTTTGGAAATGGAGCATCCATTTTGGATTGAACTCACTACTTCATCGTGACGTACGAGTGATTTTGGCCATTTTTCGAAGGAATGACCGCTTGTATATTGAGAACGCTTGGAGAGTCCGCGGACGAAGAATTGAGCGAAACTTTTGCACCGAGTGATTTTGGCCATTTTTCGAAGGAATGACCGCTTGTATATTGAGAACGCTTGGAGAGTCCGCGGACGAAGAATTGAGCGAAACTTTTGCACACGGTGTCCGTTTTTGGCCCATAAGAACTTTTTGGAAATGTAGCGATCGTTTTGGATTGAATTCACTACTTCATCATGACGTACGAGGGATTTTAGCCATTTTTCAAAAGAATGAGCACTTGCATATTTGGAACGCTTAGATTGTCGGCGTACGAAGAATTGAGCATAACTTTTGCACACGGTGTCCGTTTTGGGCCCATAAGTACTTTTTGGAAATGTAGCATCCGTTTTGGATTGAACTCACTACTTCATCGTGACGTACGAGTGATTTTGGCCATTTTTCAAAAGAATGAGCACTTGCATATTTGGAACGCTTGGATTTTCTGCGTACGAAGAATTTAGCGTAACTTTTGCACACGGTGTCCGTTTTGGGCCCATAAGTACTCTTTGGAAATGTAGCATCCGTTTTGGATTGAACTCACTACTTCATCGTGACGTACGAGTGATTTTGGCCATTTTTCGAAGGAATGAGCGCTTGTATATTGAGAACTTTTGGAGAGTCGGCGGACGAAGAATTGAGCGAAACTTTTGCACACGGTGTCCGTTATTGGCCCATAAGAAGTTTTTGGAAATGTAGCGATCATTTTGGATTGAACTCACCACTTCGTCATGACGTACGAGGGATTTTAGCCATTTTTCAAAAGATTGAGCACTTGCATATTTGGAACGCTTGGATTGCTGGCGTACGAAGAATTGAGCGTAACTTTTGCACACGGTGTCCGTTTTGGGCCCACAAGTACTTTTTGGAAATGTAGCATCCGTTTTGGATTGAACTCACTACTTCATCGTGACATACGAGTGATTTAGGCCATTTTTCGAAGGAATGAGCGCTTGTATATTGAGAACGCTTGGAGAGTCGGCGGACGAATAATTGAGCGAAACTTTTGCACACGGTGTCCGTTATTGGCCCATAAGAACTTTTTGGAAATGTAGCGATCGTTTTGGATTGAACTCACCACTTCATCATGACGTACGAGTGATTTTAGCCATTTTTCAAAAGAATGAGCATTTGCATATTTGGAACACTTGGATTGTCGGCCTACGAAGAATTGAGCGTAACTTTTGCACTCGGTGTCCGTTTTGGGTCCATAAGTATTTTTTGGAAATGTAGCATCCGTTTTGGATTGAACTCACTACTTCATCGTGACGTACGAGTGATTTTCGCCATTTTTCGAAGGAATGAGCGCTTGTATATTGAGAACGCTTGGAGAGTCGGCGAACGAAGAATTGAGCGAAACTTTTGCACACGGTGTCCGTTTTTGGCCCATAAGAACTTTTTGGAATTGTGGCGATAGTTTTGGATTGAACTCACCACTTCGTCATAACGTACGAGGGATTTTAGCCATTTTTCAAAAGAATGAGCACTTGCATATTTGGAACTTTTGGATTGTCGGCGTACGAAGAATTGAGCGTAACTTTTGCACTCGGTGTCCGTTTTGGGTCCATAAGTATTTTTTGGAAATGTAGCATCCGTTTTGGATTGAACTCACTACTTCATCGTGACGTACGAGTGATTTTGGCCATTTTTCGAAGGAATGAGCGCTTGTATATTGAGAACGCTTGGAGAGTCGACGGACAAAGAATTGAGCGTAACTTTTGCACACGGTGTCCGTTTTGGGCCTATAAGAACTTGTTGGAAATGTAGCGATCGTTTTTGCGTTGAACTCACCACTTCGTCGTGACGTATGAGGGATTTTGGCGATTTTTCAAAAGAATTAGCACTTGCATATTTAGAATGCTTGGAGAGTCGGCGGACGAAGAATTGAGCGCAACTTTTGCACGAGGTGTCCGTTTTGGCCCCATATGTAATTTTTGGAAATGTAGCGATCGTTTTGGATTGATATCACCAATTCATCGTGACGTATAGTGGAGTTAAGCCATTTTTCGAAAGAATGAGCACTAGCATATTTGGAACGCTTGGATTGTTGGCGTACGAGGAATTGAGCATAACTTTTGCACACGGTGTCCGTTTTGGGCCCATAAGAACTTTTTGGAAATGTAGCGTCCGTTTTGGATTGAACTCACTACTTCATCGTGACGTACGAGTAATTTTGGGCATTTTTCGAAGGAGTCAGCGCTTGTATATTGAGTACGCTTGGAGAGTCGGCGGACGAAGAATTGAGCGTAACTTTTGCACACGGTGTCCGTTTTGGGCCTATAAGAACTTGTTGGAAATGTAGCGACCGTTTTGCATTGAACTCACCACTTCGTCATGACGTATGAGGGATTTTGGCGATTTTTCAAAAGAATTATCACTTGCATATTTAGAATGCTTGGAGCGTCGGCGGACGAAGAATTGAGCGCAACTTTTGCACGCGGTGTCCGTTTTGGCCCCATATGTACTTTTTGGAAATGTAGCGATCGTTTTGGATTGATATCACCACTTCGTCATGGCGTACAAGTGATTTTGGCCATTTTTCGAAGGAATGTGCGCTTGTATACTTAGAACGCTTGGAGAGTCGGCGGACGAAGAATTGAGCGTAACTTTTGCACACGGTGTCCGTTTTTGGCCCATAAGAACTTTTTGGAAATTTGGCGATCGTTTTGGATTGAACTCACCACTTCGTCATGACGTACGAGGGATTTTAGCCATTTTTCAAAAGAATGAGCCCTTGCATATTTGGAGCGCTTAGATTGTCGGCGTACGAAGAATGGAGCGTAACTTTTGCACACGGTGTCCGTTTTGGGCCCATAAGTACTTTTTGAAAATGTAGCGTCCATTTTGGATTGAACTCACTACTTCGTCGTGACGTATGAGTGATTTTGGCCATTTTTAAAAGGAATGAGCGCTTGTATATTGACAACGCTTGGAGAGTCGGCGAACGAAGAATTGAGCGTAACTTTTGCACACGGTGTCCGTTTTTGGCCCATAAGAACTTTTTGGAAATGCAGCGACCATTTTGGATTGAACTCACCACTTCGTCATGATGTACGAGGGATTTTAGCCATTTTTGAAAAGAATGAGCACTTGCATATTTGGAACGCTTGGATTGTCAGCGTACGAAGAATTGAGCGTAACCTTTGTACACGGTGTCCGTTTTGGGCCCATAAGAGCTTTTTGGAAATGTAGCGACCGTTTTGGATTGAACTCACCACTTCATCGTGAAGTATGAGGGGTTTTGGCAATTTTTCAAAAGAATTAGCACTTACATATTTAGAATGCTTGGAGGGTCGGCGGACGAAGAATTGAGCGCAACTTTTGCACGCAGTGTCCGTTTTGGGCCCATAAGTACTTTTTGGAAATGTAGCAACCATTTTGGATTGAACTCACTACTTCATCATGACGTACGAGTGATTTTGGCCATTTTTCAAAGGAACGAGCTCTTGTATATTGAGAACGCTTGGAGAGTCGGCGGACGAAGAATTGAGCGAAACTTTTGCACACGGTTTCCGTTTTTGGCCCATAAGAACTTTTTGGAAATGTGGCGATCGTTTTGGATTGAACTCACCACTTCGTCATGACGTACGAGAGATTTTAGCCATTTTTCAAAAGAATAAGCACTTGCATATTTGGAACGCTTGGATTTTCGGCGTATGAAGAATTGAGCGTAACTTTTGCACACGGTGTCCGTTTTGGGCCCATAAGTACTTTTTGGAAATGTAGCATCCGTTTTGGATTGAACTCACTACTTCATCATGATGTATGTGTGATTTTGTCCATTTTTCGAAGTAATGAGCGCTTGTATATTGAGAACGCTTGGAGAGTCGGCGGACGAAGAATTGAGCGAAACTTTTGCACACGGTGTCCGTTATTGGCCCATAAGAACTTTTTGGAAATGTTGCGATCGTTTTGGAATGAACTCACCACTTCGTCATGACGTACGAGGGATTTTAGCCATTTTTCAAAAGAATGAGCACTTGCATATTTGGAACGCTTGGATTGTTGGCGTACGAAGAATTGAGCGTAACTTTTGCACACGGTGTCCGTTTTGGGCCCACAAGTACTTTTTGGAAATGTAGCATCCGTTTTGGATTGAACTCACTACTTCATCGCGACGTACGAGTGATTTTGGCCATTTTTTGATGGAATGAGCGCTTGTATATTGAGACCGATTTGAGTGCCGACGGACGAAGAATTGAGCGAAACTTTTGCACACGGTGTCCGTTTTTGGCCCATAAGAACTTTTTGGAAATGTAGCGATCGTTTTGGATTGAATTCACTACTTCGTCATGACGTACGAGGGATTTTAGCCATTTTTCAAAAGAATGAGCACTTGCATATTTGGAACTTTTGGATTGTCGACGTACGAAGAATTGAGCGTAACTTTTGCACACGGTGTCTGTTTTGGGCCCATAAGTACTTTTTGGAAATGTAGCATCCGTTTTGGATTAAACTCACTACTTCATCGTGACGTACGAGTGATTTTGGCCATTGTTTGAAGGAATGAGCGCTTGTATATTGAGAACGCTTGGAGAGTCGACGGACGAAGAATTGAGCGAAACTTTTGCACACGGTGTCCGTTTTTGGCCCGTAAGAACTTTTCGGAAATGTAGCGATCATTTTAGATTGAACTCACCACTTCATCATGACGTACGAGGGATTTTAGCCATTTTTCAAAAGAATGAGCACTTGCATATTTGGAACGCTTGGATTGTTGGCGTACGAAGAACTGAGCGTAACTTTTGCACGCGGTGTCCGTTTTGGGCACATAAGTACTTTTTGGAAATGTAGCATCCGTTTTGGATTGAACTCACTACTTCATCGTGACGTACGAGTGATTTTGGCCATTTTTCGAAGGAATGAGCGCTTGTATATTGAGAACGCTTGGAGAGTCGGCGGACGAAGAATTGAGCGAAACTTTTGCACACGGTGTCCGTTTTTGGCCCATAAGAACTTTTTGGAAATGTAGCAATCGTTTTGGATTGAACTCACCACTTCATCATGACGTACGAGTGATTTTATCCATTTTTCAAAAGAATGAGCACTAGCACATTTGGAACGCTTGGATTGTCGGCGTACGAGGAATTGGACGTAACTTTTGCACACGGTGCCCGTTTTGGGCCCATAGGTACTTTTTGGTAATGTAGCATCCGTTTTGGATTGAACTCACTACTTCATCGTAACGTACGAGTGATTTTGGCCATTTTTCGAAGGAACGAGCGCTTGTATATTGAGAACGCTTGGAGAGTCGGCGGACGAAGAATTGAGCGTAACTTTTGTACACGGTGTCCGTTTTGGGCCCATAAGAACTTTTTGGAAATGTGGCGATCGTTTCGGATTGAACTCACCACTTCGTCATGACGTACGAGGGATTTTAGCCATTTTTCAAAAGAAAGAGCACTTGCATATTTGGAATGCTTGGATTGTCGGCGTACGAAGAATTGAGCGTAACTTTTGCACACGGTGTCCGTTTTGGGCCCACAAGTACTTTTTGGAAATGTAGCATCCATTTTGGATTGAACTCACTACTTCATCGTGATGTACGAGTGATTTTGGCCATTTTTTGAAGGAATGACTGCTTGTATATTGAGAATGCTTGGAGAGTCCGCGGACGAAGAATTGAGCGAAACTTTTGCACACGGTGTCCGTTTTTGGCCCATAAGAACTTTTTGGAAATGTAGCATTCGTTTTGGATTGAACTCACCACTTCATCATGACGTACGAGTGATTTTAGCCATTTTTCAAAAGAATGAGCACTTGCATATTTGGAACGCTTGGATTTTCGGCGTACGAAGAATTGAGCGTAACTTTTGCACACGGTGTCCGTTTTGGGCCCATAAGTACTTTTTTAAAATGTAGCATCCGTTTTGGATTGAACTCACTACCTCATCGTGATGTACGAGTGATTTTGGCCATTTTTCGAAAGAATGAGCGCTTGTATATTGAGAACGCTTGGAGAGTCGGCGGACGAAGAATTGAGCGAAACTTTTGCACACGGTGTCCGTT
>NW_019266029.1:0-8509 GCF_002742605.1 Olea europaea var. sylvestris | reverse complement strand
AGGGATTTTGGCCATTCTTCAAAAGAATGAGCGCTTGTATATTTAGAATGCTTGGAGGGTTGGCGGACGAAGAATTGAGCGTAACCTTTGCACACGGCGTCAGTTTTAGGCCCATAAGAACTTTTTGGAAATGTAGCGACCGTTTTGGATTGAACTCACCACTTCATCGTGACGTATGAGGGATTTCTGCCATTTTTCGAAAGAATGAGCTCTTTCATATTTGGAATGCTTGGATTGTCGGCGTACGAAGAATTGAGCATAACTTTTGCACACGGCGTCCGTTTTGGGCCCATAAGTACTTTTTGGAAATGTAGCGACCATTTTGGATTGAACTCTCCACTTCGTCGAAACGTACGTGGCATTTTGGCCATTCCTCGAAAGAATGAGTGCTTGTATATTTAGAACGCTTGGAGGGTCGGTGGACGAAGAATTGAGCGTAGCTTTTGCACACGGTGTCCGTTTTGGGCCCATAAGAACTTTTTGAAAACGTAGCGACCGTTTTGGATTGAACTCACCACTTCGTCGTAACGTACGAAGGATTTTGGCCATTCATCAAACTTATGAGCGCTTTTATATCTAGAACGCTTAGATTGTCGACGTACGAAGAATTGAGCGTAACTTTTGCTGACGGTGTCCGTTTTGGGCCCATAAGTACTTTTTGGAAATGTAGGACCGTTTTGGACTGAACTCACGACTTCGTCGTGACGTACGAGGGATTTTAACAGTTCTTTGAAAGAATGAGCGCTTGTATATTTTGAACGCTTGGAGAGTCGGCGGACGAAGAATTGAGCGTAACTTTTGCACACGGTGTCCATTTTGGGCCGTAAGAACTTTTTGGAAATGTAGCGACAGTTTTGGATTGAACTCACCCCTTCATCGTGACGTATGTGGGATTTCGGCCATTTTTCGAAAGAATGAGCACTTGCATATTTGGAACGCTTGGATTGTCGGCGTAGGAAGAATTGAGCGTAACTTTTGCACACGGTGTCCATTTTGGGCCCATAAGTACTTTTTTGAAACGTAGCGATCGTTTTGGATTGAACTCACCACTTCGTCGTGACGTACTAGGAATTTTGTCCATTCTTCGAAAGAATGAGTACTTTTATATTTAGAATGCTTGGAGAACGCTTGGAGAGTTGGCTGACGAAGAATTGAGCTTAACTTTTGCACATGGTGTCTGTTTTGGGCCCATAAGAACTTTTTGGAAATGTAGCGACCGGTTTGGATTGAACTCACCCCTTCATCGTGACGTATGAGGGATTTCGGCCAATTTTCGAAAGAATGAGCACTTACATATTTGGAACGCTTGGACTGTCGATGTACGAAGAATTGAGCATAACTTTTTCACACGGTGTCCGTTTTGGGCCCACAAGTACTTTTTGGAAACGTAGCGACCGTTTTGGATTGAACTCACCACTTCGTCATAACGTACGAGGGATTTTGGCCATTCTTCGAGAGAATGAGCGCTTGTATATTTAGAACGCTTGGAGGGTAGGCAGACGAAGAACTGAGCGTAGCTTTTGCACACGGTGTCCGTTTTGTTCCCGTAATAACTTTTTGGAAATGTAGCGACCGTTTTGGATTGAACTCACCACTTCATCGTGATGTATGAGGGATTTCGACCATTTTTCAAAAGAATGAGTACTTTCATATTTGGAACACTTGGATTGTCGACGTACGAAGAATTGAGCGTAACTTTTGCACACGGTGTCCGTTTTGGGCCCATAAGTACTTTTTGGAAATGTAGCGACCGTTTTGGATTGAACTCTCCACTTCGTCGTAACGTACGAGGGATTTTGGCCATTCCTCGAAAGAATGACGCTTGTATATTTAGAACGCTTGGAGGCTCGGTGGACGAAGAATTGAGCGTAGCTTTTGTACACGGTGTCCGCTTTGGGCCCATAAGAACTTTTTCGAAATGTATCGACCGTTTTGGATTGAACTCACCACTTCGTCGTGACGTATGAGGGATTTCGGCCATTTTTCGAAAGAATGAGAACTTTCATATTTGGAATGCTTGGATTGTCGGCGTACGAAGAATTGAGCGTAACTTTTGCACACGGTGTCCGTTTTGGGCCCATAAGTACATTTTGGAAACGTAGCGACCGTTTTGGATTGAACTCACCACTTCGTCGTAACGTACGAGGGATTTTGGCCATTCTTCAAAAGAATGAGCGCTTGTATATTTAGAATGCTTGGAGGGTCGGCGGACGAAGAATTGAGCGTAGCCTTTGCACACGGCGTCCGTTTTAGGCCCATAAGAACTTTTTGGAAATGTAGCGACCGTTTCGGATTGAACTCACCATTTCATCGTGACGTATGAGGGATTTCGGCCATTTTTCGAAAGAATGAGCACTTGCATATTTGGAACGCTTGGATTTTCGGCGTACGAAGAATTGAGCATAACTTTTGTGCACGGTGTTTGTTCTGGGCCCATAAGTACTTTTTGGAAACATGGCGACCATTTTAGATTGAACTCACCACTTCGTCATGATGTACGAGGGATTTTGGCCATTCTTCAAAAGAATGAGCGCTTGTATATTTAGAACGCTTGGAGGGTCGACGGACGATGAATTGAGCGTAGCTTTTGCACACGGTGTCCGTTTTGGGCCCATAAGAACTTTTTGGAAATGTAGCAACCGTTTTGGATTGAACTCACCACTTCGTCGTGACGTGTGAGGGATTTCGGCCATTTTTCGAAAGAATGAGCACTTGCATATTTGGAACGCTTGGATTGTCGGCGTACGAAGAATTGAGCGTAACTTTTGTACACGGTGTCCGTTTTGGGCCCATAAGTACTTTTTGGAAATGTAGCGACCCTTTCGGATTGAACTCACAACTTCGTCCTGACCGATGAGGGATTTCGGCCATTTTTCGAAAGAATGAGCACTTGCATATTTGGAACGCTTGGATTGTCGGCGTACGAAGAATTGAGCGTAACTTTTGTACACGGTGTCCGTTTTGGGCCCATAAGTACTTTTTGGAAATGTAGCGACCCTTTCGGATTGAACTCACAACTTCGTCCTGACCGATGAGGGATTTCGGCCATTTTTCGAAAGAATGAGCACTTACATATTTGGAATGCTTGGATTGTCGGCGTACGAAGAATTGAGCGTAACTTTTGTACACGGTGTCCGTTTTGGGCCCATAAGTACTTTTGGGAAACGTAGCGACCGTTTTGGATTTAACTAACCACTTCGTCGTAACGTATGAGGGATTTTAGCCATTCTTCAAAGAATGAGCGCTTGTATATTTAGAATGCTTGGAGGGTGGGCGAACGAAGAATTGAGCGTAGCCTTTGCACAGGGTGTCCGCTTTGGGCCCATAAGAACTTTTTGGAAATGTAGCGAACGTTTTGGATTGAACTCACCACTTCGTCGTGATGTATGAGGGATTTCAGCCATTTTTCGAAAGAATGAGCACTTACATATTTGGAACGCTTGGAGGGACGACGTACGAAGAGTTGAGCGTAGCTTTTGCACATGGTGTCCGTTTTGGGCCAATAAGAACTTTTTAGAAATGTTACGACCGTTTTGGATTGAACTCACAACTTCGTCGTGACGCGTGAGGGATTTCGGCCATTTTTCGAAAGAATGAGCACTTGCATATTGGGAACGCTTGGATTGTCGACGTACGAAGAATTGAGCGTAACTTTTGCACACGGTGTCCGTTTTGGGCCCATAAGTACTTTTTGGAAACGTAGCGACCGTTTTTGATTGAACTCACCACTTCGTCGTAATGTACGAGGGATTTTGGCCATTCTTCGAAAGAATGAGCGCTTGTATATTTAGAACGCTTGGAGGGTTGGCGGACGAAGAATTTAGCGTAACTTTTGCACAAGGTGTCCGTTTTGGGCCCATAAGAACTTTTTGGAAAAGTAGGGACCGTTTTGGATTGAACACACCACTTCGTCGTGACGTATGAGGAATTTTGGCCATTTTTCGAAAGAATGAGCACTTACATATTTGGAATGTTTGGATTGTCGGCGTACGAAGAATTGAGCGTAACTTTTGCACACGGTGTCCGTTTTGGGCCCATAAGTACTTTTGGGAAACGTAGCGACCATTTTTGATTTAACTAACCACTTCGTCGTAACGTATGAGGGATTTTGGCCATTCTTCAAAGAATGAGCGCTTGTATATTTAGAATGCTTGGAGGGTGGGCGAACGAAGAATTGAGCGTAGCTTTTGCACACGGTGTCCGCTTTGGGCCCATAAGAACTTTTTGGAAATGTAGCGAACGTTTTGGATTGAACTCACCACTTCGTCGTGACGTATGAGGGATTTCAGCCATTTTTCGAAAGAATGAGCACTTACATATTTGGAACGCTTGGAGGGACGACGTACGAAGAGTTGAGCGTAGCTTTTGCACATGGTGTCCGTTTTGGGCCAATAAGAACTTTTTAGAAATGTTACGACCGTTTTGGATTGAACTCATAACTTCGTCGTGACGCGTGAGGGATTTCGGCGATTTTTCGAAAGAATGAGCACTTGCATATTGAGAACGCTTGGATTGTCGACGTACAAAGAATTGAGCGTAACTTTTGCACACGTTGTCCGTTTTGGGCCCATAAGTACTTTTTGGAAACGTAGCGACCGTTTTTGATTGAACTCACCACTTCGTCGTAATGTACGAGGGATTTTGGCCATTCTTCGAAAGAATGAGGGCTTGTATATTTAGAACGCTTGGAGGGTTGGCGAACGAAGAATTTAGCGTAACTTTTGCACAAGGTGTCCGTTTTGGGCCCATAAGAACTTTTTGGAAATGTAGTGACCGTTTTGGATTGAACTCACCACTTTGTCATGACGTATGAGGAATTTTGGCCATTTTTTGAAAGAATGAGCACTTACATATTTGGAATGCTTGGATTGTCGGCGTACGAAGAATTGAGCGTAACTTTTGCACATGGTGTCCGTTTTGGGCCCATAAGTACTTTTGGGAAACGTAGCGACCGTTTTGGATTTAACTAACCACTTCGTCGTAATGTATGAGTATATTTAGAATGCTTGGAGGGTGGGCGAACGAAGAATTGAGCATAGCTTTTGCACACGGTGTCCGCTTTGGACCCATAAGAACTTTTTGGAAATGTAGCGAACGTTTTGGATTGAACTCACCACTTCATCGTGACGTATGAGGGATTTCAGCCATTTTTTGAAAGAATGAGCAGTTACATATTTGGAATGCTTGGAGGGATGGCGTACGAAGAGTTGAGCGTAGCTTTTGCACATGGTGTCCGTTTTGGGCCAATAAGAACTTTTTAGAAATGTTACGATCGTTTTGGATTGAACTCACAACTTCGTCGTGACGCGTGAGGGATTTCGGCCATTTTTCGAAAGAATGAGCACTTACTTATTGGGAACGCTTGGATTGTCGACGTACGAAGAATTGAGCGTAACTTTTGCACACGGTGTCCGTTTTTGGGCCCATAAATACTTTTGGGAAACGTAGCGACAGTTTTGGATTGAACTCACCACTTCGTCGTAACTTATGAGGGATTTTGGCCATTCTTCAAAAGAATGAGCGCTTGTATATTTAGAATGCTTGGAGGGTCGGTGAACGAAGAATTGAGCGTAGCTTTTGCACACGGTGTCCGTTTTGGACCCATAAGTACTTTTTGGAAACGTAGCGACCGTTTTGGATTGAACTCTCCACTTCATCGTAACGTACGAGGGATTTTGGCCATTCCTCAAAAGAATGAGCGCTTGTATATTTAGAACGCTTGGAGGGTTGGCGGACGAAGAATTTAGCGTAACTTTTGCACAAGGTGTCCGTTTTGGGCCCATAAGTACTTTTTGGAAACGTAGCGACCGTTTTGGATTGAACTCTCCACTTCATCGTAACGTACGAGGGATTTTGGCCATTCCTCAAAAGAATGAGCGCTTGTATATTTAGAACGCTTGGAGGGTTGGCGGACGAAGAATTTAGCGTAACTTTTGCACAAGGTGTCCGTTTTGGGCCCATAAGTACTTTTTGGAAACGTAGCGACCGTTTTGGATTGAACTCTCCACTTCATCGTAACGTACGAGGGATTTTGGCCATTCCTCAAAAGAATGAGCGCTTGTATATTTATAATGCTTGGAGGGTCGGTGGACGAAGAATTGAGCATAGCTTTTGCACACGGTATCCGTTTTGGGCCAATAAGAACTTTTTGGAAACGTAGGGACCGTTTTGGATTGAACTCGCCACTTCGTCGTAACGTACGAGTGATTTTGGCCATTCCTCAAAAGAATGAGCGCTTGTATATTTGGAACTCTTAGATTGTCGGCGTACGAAGAATTGAGCGTAACTTTTGCAGACGGTGTCCGTTTTGGGCCCATAAGTACTTTTTGGAAATGTAGCGACCGTTTCGGATTGAACTCACGACTTCGTCGTGACGTACGAGGGATTTTGGCCGATCTTTGAAAGAATGAGCGCTTGTATATTTTGAACGCTTGGAGAGTCGACGGACGAAGAATTGAGCGTAACTTTTGCACTCGGTGTCCATTTTGGGCCCATAAGAACTTTTTGGAAATGTAGCGACAGTTTTGGATTGAACTCACCCCTTCGTCGTGACGTATGAGGGATTTCGGCCATTTTTCGAAAGAATGAGCACTTGCATATTTGGAACGCTTGGATTGTTGGCGTACGAAGAATTGAGCGTAACTTTTGCACACGGTGTCCGTTTTGGGCCCATAAGTACTTTTTTGAAACGTAGCGACCGCTTTGGATTGAACTCACCACTTCGTCGTGACGTATGAGGGATTTTGGCCATTCTTCAAAAGAATGAGCGCTTGTATATTTAGAATGTTTGGAGAACGCTTGGAGAGTCTGCGGACGAAGAATTGAGCGTAACTTTTGCACACGGTGTCTGTTTTGGGCCCATAAGAACTTTTTGAAAATGTTGCGACAATTTTGGATTGAACTCACCCCTTCATCGTGACGTATGAGGGATTTCGGCCATTTTTCGAAAGAATGAGCACTTTCATATTTGGAACACTTGGATTGTCGGCGTACGAAGAATTGAGCTTAACTTTTGCACACGGTGTCCGTTTTGGGCGCATAAGTACTTTTTGGAAACGTAGCGACCGTTTTGGATTGAACTCACCACTTCGTCGTGACGTACGAGGGATTTTGGCCATTCTTCGAAGAAATGAGCACTTTTATATTTAGAACGCTTGGAGGGTTGACGGACGAAGAATTGAGCGTAACTTTTGCACAGGTGTCCTCTTTGGGCCCATAAGAACATTTTGGAAATGTAGCGACCGTTTTGGATTGAACTCACCACTTCGTCGTGACGTATGAGGGATTTCGGCCATTTTTCGAAAGAATGAGCACTTGCATATTTGGAACGCTTGGACTGTCGGCGTACAAAGAATTGAGCATAACTTTTGTACATGGTCCGTTTTGGGACCACAAGTACTTTTTGGAAACATAGCAATCGTTTTGGATTGAACTCACCATTTCGTCGTAACGTACAAGGGATTTTGGCCATTCTTCGAAAGAATGAGCGCTTGTATAGTTAGAACGCTTGGAGGGTCGACGGACGAAGAATTTAGCGTAGCTTTTGCACACGGTGTCCATTTTGGGCCTATAAGAACTTTTTGGAAATGTATCGACCGTTTTGGATTGAACTCACCACTTCATCGTGACGTATGAGGGATTTCAGCCATTTTTCGAAAGAATGAGCACTTTCATATTTGGAACGCTTGGATTGTCGGCGTACGAAGAATTGAGCGTAACTTTTGCACACGACGTCCGTTTTGGGCCCATAAGTACTTTTTGGAAATGTAGCGATCGTTTTGGATTGAACTCTCCACTTCGTCGAAACGTACGTGGGATTTTGGCCATTCCTCGAAAGAATGAGTGCTTGTATATTTAGAACGCTTGGAGGGTCGGTGGACGAAGAATTGAGCGTAGCTTTTGCACACGGTGTCCGTTTTGGGCCCATAAGAACTTTTTGGAAATGTAGCGACCGTTTTGGATTGAACTCACCACTTCGTCGTGACGTATGAGAGATTTTGGCCATTTTTTGAAAGAATGAGCAGTTGCATATTTGGAACGCTTGGATTGTCGATGTACGAAGAATTGAGCGTAACTTTTGTACACGGTGTCCATTTTGGGCCCATAAGTACTTTTTGGAAATGTAGCGACTGTTTTGGACTGAACTCACCACTTCGTCTTGACGTACGAGGGATTTTGGCCATTCTTCGAAAGAATGAGCGCTTGTATATTTAGAACGCTTGGATTGTCGGTGTACGAAGAATTGAGCGTAGCTTTTGCACACGGTGTCCGTTTTGGGCCCATAAGAACTTTTTGGAAATGTAGCGACCGTTTTGGATTGAACACACAACTTCGTCGTGACGTACGAGGGATTTTTGCCATTCTTCAAAAGAATGAGCACTTGTATGTTATGAACGCTTGGAGAGTCGGCGGACGAAGAATTTAGTGTAGCTTTTGCACACGGTGTTCGTTTTGGGCCGATAAGAACTTTTTGGAAATGTAGCGACCGTTTTGGATTGAACTTACCACT
>NW_019266028.1:5497-8510 GCF_002742605.1 Olea europaea var. sylvestris | reverse complement strand
CGTTTGGGCCTCCGAATAATTAATTTTCGTATTAATTATGCTAGGTTGAAGAAGTGTTGGACAGAAAATTAACGAACAAAAATCGGACCAGGGGCAATTTTTTCATTTGTTGTGACGGAGTCAAAATGGGCCGAAATTTGGCAGGTTGATTGGAAACAGCCCGTGAAATTGGACTCGGGGCATAGACTCAGGATCATGGGATTTTAGCCAAATTCTTTCGTTTGGTCCTCCGAATAATTAATTTCCTTATTAATTATGTCAGCTTGAAGATGTGTTGGACAGAAAATTAACAAAGCACACGGGATTTTAGCCCAATTCCTACGTTTGGGCCTCCGAATAATTAATTTCCATATTAACTATGTCAGGTTGAAGAATTACTGGACAGAAAATTTACAAAGAAAAATCGAACCAGGGGCAATTTTGTCATTTGTCGCGACGGTGTCGGAATGGGTTGAAATTTAGCAGGTTGATTCGAAATGGCCCGCGAAATTGGAATCGGGGAATAAGTCGAGACCATGGGATTTTAGCAAAATTCCTTCGTTTGGGCCTCCGAATAATTAATTTTCGTATTAATTATGTCAGGTTGAAGAAGTGTCGGACAGAAAATTAACAAAGAAAAACCGCACTGGGGGCAAATCTGTCATTTGTCGCAACGGTGTCGGAATGGGTCGAAATTTGGCGGGTTTATTGGAAACGGCCCGCGAAATTGGACTCGAGGCAAAGACCCGGGATCACGGGATTTTAGTCATATTCCTTTGTTTGGGCCTCCGAATAATTAATTTTCGTATTAATTATGTCGAGTTGAAGGAGTGCTGGACAAAAAATTAACACAGAAAAATCATACCAGGGGCAATTTTTTCATTTGTCGTGACGGTGTCGAAATAGGTCGAAATTTGGCAGGTTGATTAGAAACAGCCCGCGAAATTGGACTCGGGGCAAAGACCCGGGATTACGGGATTTTAGCCAAATTTCTTCGTCTGGCCTTCTGAATAATTAATTTTCGTATTAATTATGTCAGGTTGAAGAAGTGCTGGACAGCAAATTAACAAAGAAAAATCGCACAAGGAGCAATTTCGTCATTTGTCGCGACGGTGTCGGAATGGGTCGAAATTTGGCATGTTGATTGGAAACAGCCCGCGAAATTGGACTCGGCGCACAGACCCGGGATCATGGGATTTTAGCCAAAATCCTTCATTTGGGCCTCCGAATAATTAATTTTCGTTTTAATTATGTCAGGTTGAAGAAGTGTTGGACAGAAAATTAACAAAGAAAAAAGGACTAGGGGCAATTTTGTCATTTATCGCGACGTTGTCAGAATGGACCGAAATTTGGAAGGTTGACTGGAAATGGCCCGCGAAATTGGACTTGTGGCACAGACCCGGGATCACAGGATTTCAGCCAAATTCCTTCATTTGGGCCTTCGAATAATTAATTTTCGTATTAATTACGTCGGTTGAAGGAGTACTGTTCAGAAAATTAACAAAGAAAAACTGCACTAGGGGCAATTTTGTCATTTGTCGCGACGGTGTCGGAATGGGCCAAAATTTGGCAGGTTTATTGGAAACGGCCCGCGAAATTGGGCTCGGAGCACAGACCCGGGATCACGGGATTTTAGCCAAATTCCTTCGTTTGGGCCTTCGAATAATTAATTTCCGTATTAATCATGTCAGGTTCAAAAACTACTGGACAGAAAATTAACAAAGAAAAATCGGACCTGGGGCAATTTTGTCATTTGTCGCGACGATGTCGGAATGGTTCGAAATATGGCAGGTTGATTGGAAACGGCCCGCGAAGTTGGACTCGGGGCACAGACCCGAGATCAAGGGATTTTAGCCAAATTTCTTCTTTTGGGCCTCCGAATAATTAATTTCCGTACTAATTATGTCAGGTTGAAGAAGTGCTGGATAGAAAATTAACAAAGAAAAATCGCAGCAGGGGCAATTTTGTCATTTGTCGCGACAGTGTCGGAATGAACCAAAATTTTGCAAGTTGATTGAAAACGGCCCGCGAAATTTCACTCGGGGCACAGACCCGGGATCACGGGATTTTAGCCAAATTCCTTCGTTTGGGCCGCTGAATAATTAATTTCCGTATTAATTACGTTAAGTTGAAGAATTGCTGGACAGAAAATTAACAAAGAAAAACCGCACCAGGGGCTATTTTTTAATTCGTCGCGACGGTGTCGGAATGGGCCAAAATTCGGTAGGTTGATTGGAAACGGCCCGCGAAATTGGACTCGGGCACAAACCCAGGATCATAGGATTTTGGCAAAATTCCTTCGTTTCAGCCTCTGAATAATTAATTTTCGTATTAATTGTGTGAGGTTGAAGAAGTGCTAGACAGAAAATTAACAAAGAAAAACCGCACCAAGGGCAATTTTGTCATTTGTCGCGACGGTGTCGGAATGGACCGAAATTTGACAGGTTGATTGGAAACGGCCCGTGAAACTAGACTCAAGGCACAGACCCGGGATCACGGGATTTTAGCCAAATTCCTTTGTTTGGGTCTCCAAATAATTAATTTCCGTATTAATTATGCTAGGTTGGAGAAGTGTTGGACAGAAAATTAACAAAGCAAAACCGCACCAGGGGCAATTTTGTCATTTGTCAGGACGATGTCGGAAGGGGCCGAAATTTGGCAGGATGATTAGAAACGGCCTGCGAAATTGGCCTCGGGGTACAGACCGGGTTCAAGAGATTTTAGCCAAATTACTTTGTTTGGGCCTCCGAATTATTAATTTCCTTATTAATTATGTCAGGCCAAAGAAGTGCTGGACTAAAATTAACAAAGAAAAATCGGACCAGGGGCTATTTTGTCATTTGTCGCGACGGTGTCGGAATGGGCCGAAATTTGGCAGGTTGATTGTAAACGGCCCACGAAATTGGACTCGATGCATAGTCCCGAGATCACGGGATTTTAGCTAAATTCCTTCGTTTGGGCCTCCGAATAATTAATTTCCGTATTATTTATGTCAAGTTGAAGAAGTGATGGACAGAAAATTAACAAAGAAAAA
>NW_019266028.1:0-1672 GCF_002742605.1 Olea europaea var. sylvestris | reverse complement strand
CTCAGGGCACAGACCCGGGATCACGGGATTATAGCCAAATTCCTTCGTTTGGGCCTCCGAATAATTAATTTTCGTATTAATTATGTCAAGTTGAAGATGTGCTGGACAGAAAATTGACAAAGAAAAATCGCACCAGGGGCAATTTTGTCATTTGTGGCGACGATGTCGAAATGGGCCAAAATTTGGCGGGTCGATTGGAAATAGCCCGCTAAATTGGACTCGGGGCAAAGACCCGGGATCATGGGATTTTAGCCAAATTCCTTCGTTTGAGCCTCTGAATAACAAATTTTCGTATTAATTATGTCAGGTTGAAGAATTTCTGGATAGAAAATTAACAAAGAAAAATCTGACCCGGGGCAATTTTGTCATTTGTTAGGACGGTGTCGGAATGGGCCAAAATTTGACAGGATGATTGGAAACGGCCTGCGAAATTGGACTCGGCGCACAGACCCGGGATCACGGGATTTTAGCCAAATTCCTTCGTTTGGGCATCCGAATAATTAATTTTCGTATTAATTATGTCAGGTTGGTGAAGTGTTGGATAGAAAATTAACAAAGCAAAACCGCACCAGGGGCAATGTTATCATTTGTCGCGACGGTGTCATAATGGGACGAAATTTGGTAGGTTGATTGGAAACTGCCCGTGAAATTGGACTCGGGGTACAGACCCGGGATCGCGGGATTTTAGCGAAATTCCTTCTTTTGGGACTCCGAATAAATAATTTCTTATTAATTATGTCAGGTTGAAGAAGTGCTGGACAGAAAATTAACAAAGAAAAATTGGACCAGGAGCAATTCTGTCATTTGTCGCGATGGTGTTGGAATGGGCCGAAATTTGGCAAGTTGATTTTAAACGTCCCGGGAAACTGGACTCGGGGCACAGACCTAGGATCACGGGATTTTAGCCAAATTCCTTCGTTTGGGCCTCCAAATAATTAATTTCCGTGTTATTATGTCAGTTTGAAGAAGTGCTAAACAAAAAATTAACAAAGAAAAATCGTACCAGGGGCAATTTTGTCATTTGTCGCGGCGATGTCGGAATGGGCTGAAATTTGACAGGTTGATTGGAAACGGCTCACGAAATTGGACTCGACGTACAGACCCGGGATCACGAGATTTTAGCCAAATTCCTTCATTTGGGCCTCCGAATAATTAATTTCCGTATTAATTATGTCAGGTTGGAGAAGTGTTGGACAGAAAATTAACAAAGCAAAACCGCATCAGGGGCAATGTTATTATTTGTCGCGACGGTGTCATAATGGGCCGAAATTTGGTAGGTTGATTGGAAACGGCCCGTGAAATTGGACTCGGGGCACGGACCCGGGATCGCGGGATTTTAGCGAAATTCCTTCTTTTGGGCCTCCGAATAAATAATTTCCTTACTAATTATGTCTGGTTGAAGAAGTGCTGGACAGAAAATTAACAAAGAAAAACTTCCCCGGGAGCAATTTTGTCATTTGTCACGACGGTGTCAGAATGGGCCGAAATTTGATTGGAAACGGCTCGCCAAATTGGAGTCGGGGCACAGACCCAGGATCACGAGATTTTAGCCAAATTCCTTTATTTGGGCCTCCGAATAATTAACTTCTGTATTAATCTTGTCACATTGAAGAAGTGCTGGACAAAAAATTAACAAAGAAAAACCGCACTAGGGGCAATGTTTTCATTTGTC
>NW_019266027.1:0-8510 GCF_002742605.1 Olea europaea var. sylvestris | reverse complement strand
AAATGGCCAAAATCCCTCGTACGTCACGATGAAGTTGTGAGTTCAATCCAAAATGGTCGCTACATTTTCGAGAAGTACTTATGTGCCCAAAGCGGACACTGTGCAAAAGTTACGCTCAACTATTCGTACGCCGACTCTCCAAGCGTTCCAAATATACAAGTGCATATTCTTTCGAAAAATGGCCAAAATATCTCGTACGCCACGATGAAGTCATGACTTCAATCCAAAACGGTCGCTACATTTCTGAAAAGTACTTATGGGCCCGAAATGGACGCCGTTTGCAAAAGTTACGCTCAACTATTCGTACGCCGACTCTCCAAGCGCTCCAAATATACAAGTGCATATTCTTTCGAAAAATGGCCAAAATCCCTCGTACGTCACGATGAAGTTGTGAGTTCAATCCAAAATGGTCGCTACATTTACAAAAAGTTCTTATGGGTCCAAAACGGACACCGTGTACAATAGTTATGTTCTATTCTTCGTACGCCGAATCTCCAAGTGTTCCAAATATGCAAGTGCTCATTCTTTTGAAAAATGGCTGAAATCCCTCATACATCACGACGAAGTGATGAGTTCAATCCAAAACGGTCGCTACAATTCCAAAAAGTACTTATGGCCCAAAACGGACACCGCGTGCAAAAGTAACCCTCAATTCTTCGTACGCCGACTCACCAAGCGTTCCAAATAGCCAAGTGCCCATTCTTTCTAAAAATGGCTGAAATCCCCCCTACGTTACGATGATGTCGTGAGTTCAATCCAAAACGGTCGCTACATTTCTGAAAAGTACTTATGGGCCAAAAACAGACGCCATTTTCAAAAGTTACGCTCAATTTTTCGATCACAGACAATCCAAGCTCTCCATATGTGTAAGTGCTCATTCTTTCGAAAAATGGTCGAAATTCGTCTTACGTCACGACAAAGTGGTGAGTTCAAACCAAAACGGTCGCTACATTTCCAAAAAATACTTATGGGCCCAAAACGGACACCGTGTGCAAAAGTTACGCTCAATTCTTCGAACGCGGACAATCCGAGCGCTCCAAATATGCAAGTGCTCATTCTTTCGAAAAATGGCCGAAATCCCTCTTACATCGCGACGAAGTGCTGAGTTCAATCCAAAACGGTCGGTACATTTCCAAAAAGTACTTATGGGCCCAAAACGGACACCGTGTGCAAAAGTTACGCTCAATTCTTCGTACGCCGACTCTCCAAGTGTTCTAAATATGCAAGTGCTCATTCTTTCAAAAAATGGCAAAAATCCCTCGTACGTCACGATAAAGTTGTGAGTTCAATCCAAAACGGTCGCTACATTTCCGAGAAGTACTTATGGGCCCAAAACGGACACCGTGTGCAAAAGTTACGCTCAACTCTTCGTACGCCGACTCTCCAAGCCTTCCAAATATGTAAGTGCTCATTCTTTCTAAAAATGGCTGAAATCCCTCATACGTCACGACGAAGTGATGAGTTCAATCCAAAACGGTCGCTGCATTTCCAAAAAGTACTTATGGGCCCAAAATGGACGCCGTTTTCAAAAGTTACACTCGATTCTTCGAACGCGGACAATCCAAGCACTCCAAATGTGCAAGTGCTCATTCTTTCGAAAATTAGCTGTAATCCCTCTTACGTCATGATGAAGTCGTGAGTTCAAACCAAAACAGTCGCTACATTTTCAAAAAGTACTTATGGGCCAAAAACGGACACCGTGTGCAAAAGTTACGCTCAATTCTTATTACGCCGACTCTCCAAGCGTTCCAAATATGCAAGTGCTCATTCTTTCAAAATATGGCCAAAATCCCTCGTACGTCACGACGAAGTGGTGAGTTCAATCCAAAACGATCGCTACATTTCCAAAAAGTACTTATGGGCTCAAAACGGACACCGTGTGCAAAAGTTACGCTCAATTCTTATTACGCCGACTCTCCAAGCGTTCCAAATATGCAAGTGCTCATTCTTTCAAAATATGGCCAAAATCCCTCGTACGTCACGACGAAGTGGTGAGTTCAATCCAAAACGATCGCTACATTTCCAAAAAGTACTTATGGGCTCAAAACGGACACCGTGTGCAAAAGTTACGCTCAATTCTTATTACGCCGACTCTCCAAGCGTTCCAAATATGCAAGTGCTCATTCTTTCAAAATATGGCCAAAATCCCTCGTACGTCACGACGAAGTGGTGAGTTCAATCCAAAACGATCGCTACATTTCCAAAAAGTACTTATGGGCTCAAAACGGACACCGTGTGCAAAAGTTACGCTCAATTCTTATTACGCCGACTCTCCAAGCGTTCCAAATATGCAAGTGCTCATTCTTTCAAAATATGGCCAAAATCCCTCGTACGTCACGACGAAGTGGTGAGTTCAATCCAAAACGATCGCTACATTTCCAAAAAGTACTTATGGGCTCAAAACGGACACCGTGTGCAAAAGTTACGCTCAATTCTTATTACGCCGACTCTCCAAGCGTTCCAAATATGCAAGTGCTCATTCTTTCAAAATATGGCCAAAATCCCTCGTACGTCACGACGAAGTGGTGAGTTCAATCCAAAACGATCGCTACATTTCCAAAAAGTACTTATGGGCTCAAAACGGACACCGTGTGCAAAAGTTACGCTCAATTCTTATTACGCCGACTCTCCAAGCGTTCCAAATATGCAAGTGCTCATTCTTTCAAAATATGGCCAAAATCCCTCGTACGTCACGACGAAGTGGTGAGTTCAATCCAAAACGATCGCTACATTTCCAAAAAGTACTTATGGGCTCAAAACGGACACCGTGTGCAAAAGTTACGCTCAATTCTTATTACGCCGACTCTCCAAGCGTTCCAAATATGCAAGTGCTCATTCTTTCAAAATATGGCCAAAATCCCTCGTACGTCACGACGAAGTGGTGAGTTCAATCCAAAACGATCGCTACATTTCCAAAAAGTACTTATGGGCTCAAAACGGACACCGTGTGCAAAAGTTACGCTCAATTCTTATTACGCCGACTCTCCAAGCGTTCCAAATATGCAAGTGCTCATTCTTTCAAAATATGGCCAAAATCCCTCGTACGTCACGACGAAGTGGTGAGTTCAATCCAAAACGATCGCTACATTTCCAAAAAGTACTTATGGGCTCAAAACGGACACCGTGTGCAAAAGTTACGCTCAATTCTTATTACGCCGACTCTCCAAGCGTTCCAAATATGCAAGTGCTCATTCTTTCAAAATATGGCCAAAATCCCTCGTACGTCACGACGAAGTGGTGAGTTCAATCCAAAACGATCGCTACATTTCCAAAAAGTACTTATGGGCTCAAAACGGACACCGTGTGCAAAAGTTACGCTCAATTCTTATTACGCCGACTCTCCAAGCGTTCCAAATATGCAAGTGCTCATTCTTTCAAAATATGGCCAAAATCCCTCGTACGTCACGACGAAGTGGTGAGTTCAATCCAAAACGATCGCTACATTTCCAAAAAGTACTTATGGGCTCAAAACGGACACCGTGTGCAAAAGTTACGCTCAATTCTTATTACGCCGACTCTCCAAGCGTTCCAAATATGCAAGTGCTCATTCTTTCAAAATATGGCCAAAATCCCTCGTACGTCACGACGAAGTGGTGAGTTCAATCCAAAACGATCGCTACATTTCCAAAAAGTACTTATGGGCTCAAAACGGACACCGTGTGCAAAAGTTACGCTCAATTCTTATTACGCCGACTCTCCAAGCGTTCCAAATATGCAAGTGCTCATTCTTTCAAAATATGGCCAAAATCCCTCGTACGTCACGACGAAGTGGTGAGTTCAATCCAAAACGATCGCTACATTTCCAAAAAGTACTTATGGGCTCAAAACGGACACCGTGTGCAAAAGTTACGCTCAATTCTTATTACGCCGACTCTCCAAGCGTTCCAAATATGCAAGTGCTCATTCTTTCAAAATATGGCCAAAATCCCTCGTACGTCACGACGAAGTGGTGAGTTCAATCCAAAACGATCGCTACATTTCCAAAAAGTACTTATGGGCTCAAAACGGACACCGTGTGCAAAAGTTACGCTCAATTCTTATTACGCCGACTCTCCAAGCGTTCCAAATATGCAAGTGCTCATTCTTTCAAAATATGGCCAAAATCCCTCGTACGTCACGACGAAGTGGTGAGTTCAATCCAAAACGATCGCTACATTTCCAAAAAGTACTTATGGGCTCAAAACGGACACCGTGTGCAAAAGTTACGCTCAATTCTTATTACGCCGACTCTCCAAGCGTTCCAAATATGCAAGTGCTCATTCTTTCAAAATATGGCCAAAATCCCTCGTACGTCACGACGAAGTGGTGAGTTCAATCCAAAACGATCGCTACATTTCCAAAAAGTACTTATGGGCTCAAAACGGACACCGTGTGCAAAAGTTACGCTCAATTCTTATTACGCCGACTCTCCAAGCGTTCCAAATATGCAAGTGCTCATTCTTTCAAAATATGGCCAAAATCCCTCGTACGTCACGACGAAGTGGTGAGTTCAATCCAAAACGATCGCTACATTTCCAAAAAGTACTTATGGGCTCAAAACGGACACCGTGTGCAAAAGTTACGCTCAATTCTTATTACGCCGACTCTCCAAGCGTTCCAAATATGCAAGTGCTCATTCTTTCAAAATATGGCCAAAATCCCTCGTACGTCACGACGAAGTGGTGAGTTCAATCCAAAACGATCGCTACATTTCCAAAAAGTACTTATGGGCTCAAAACGGACACCGTGTGCAAAAGTTACGCTCAATTCTTATTACGCCGACTCTCCAAGCGTTCCAAATATGCAAGTGCTCATTCTTTCAAAATATGGCCAAAATCCCTCGTACGTCACGACGAAGTGGTGAGTTCAATCCAAAACGATCGCTACATTTCCAAAAAGTACTTATGGGCTCAAAACGGACACCGTGTGCAAAAGTTACGCTCAATTCTTATTACGCCGACTCTCCAAGCGTTCCAAATATGCAAGTGCTCATTCTTTCAAAATATGGCCAAAATCCCTCGTACGTCACGACGAAGTGGTGAGTTCAATCCAAAACGATCGCTACATTTCCAAAAAGTACTTATGGGCTCAAAACGGACACCGTGTGCAAAAGTTACGCTCAATTCTTCGTACGCCGACAATCCAAGAGTTCCAAATATGCAAGTGCTCATTCTTTTGAAAAATGCCCAAAATCACTCATACGTCACGACGAAGTTGTGAGTACAATCCAAAACGGTCGCTACGTTTCCAAAAAGTACTTATGGGCCCAAAACGAACACCGTGTGCAAAAGTTATGCTCAATTCTTCGTACGCCGACAATCCAAGCGTTCCAAATATGCAAGTGCTCAATCTTTCGAAAAATGGCCAAAATCACTCATACGTCACGACGAAGTGGTGAGTTTAATCCAAAATGGTCAATACATTTCCAAAAAGTTCTTATGGGCCCAAAACGGACACCGTGTACAAACGTTACGCTCAATTCGTTGTACGCAGTCAATCCAAGCGTTCCATAAATGCAAGTGCTCATTCTTTCGAAAAATGGCCGAAATCCCTCATACGTCACGACGAAGTGGTGAGTTCAATCCAAAACGGTCGCTACGTTTCCAAAAAGTACTCATGGGCCCAAAACGGACACCGTGTGCAAAAGTTACGCTCAATTCTTCGTACGCCGACAATCCAAGAGTTCCGAATATGTTAGTGGTCATTCTTTCAAAAAATGACCAAAATTCCTCATACGTCGCGATGAAGTGGTGAGTTCAATCCAAAACGGCCGCTACATTTCCAAAAAGTTCTTATGGGCCCAAAACGGACACCATGTGCGAAATTTACACTCAATTCTTCGTCTGTCGACTCTCAAAGCGTTCTAAATATGCAAGTGCTCATTCCTTCGAAAAATGGCCAAAATCACTTGTACATAACGACGAAGTGGTGAGTTCAATCCAAAATGGTCGCTATGATTCCAAAAAGTACTTATGGGCCCAAAATGGACACCGTGTGCAAAAGTTATGCTCAATTCTTCATACGCCGACAATCCAAGCATTCCGAATATGCAAGTCGTCAGTCTTTCAAAAAATGGCTAAAATCCCTCATACGTCACGACAAAGTGGTGAGTTCATTCCAAAACGGTCGTTACATTTCCAAAAAGTTCTTATGGGCCCAAAACGGACACCGTGTGCAAAAGTTACGCTCAATTCATCGTCCGCCGACTCTCCAAGCGTTCTAAATATGCAAGGGTTCATTCTTTCGAAAAATCACCAAAATCCCTCGTACGTCACGACGAAGTGGTGAGTTCAATCCAAATCGGTCGCTACATTTCCAAAAAGTTCTTACGGGCCCAAAACGGACACCGTGTGCAAAAGTTGCGGTCAATTCTTCATCCGCCGACTCTCCAAGCGTTCCAAATATGCATGTGCTCATTCTTTCAAAAAATGGCCAAAATCCTTCTTACGTCACGAAGAAGTTGTGAGTTCAATCCAAAACGGTCACTACGTTTCCAAAAAGTACTTATGGGCCTAAAACGGACATCGTGTGCGAAAGTTACGCTCAATTCTTCGTACGCTGACAATCAAAGCATTCCAAATATGCAAGTGCTCATTCTTTCGAAAAATGGCCAAAATCACTCATACGTCATGATGAAGTGGTGAGTTCAATCCAAAACGGTCACTACATTTCCAAAAAAGTTCTTATGGGCCCAAAACGGACACCGCGTGCCAAAGTTACGCTCAATTCGTTGTACGCTGTCAATCCAAGCGTTCCATAAATGCAAGTGCTCATTCTTTCGAAAAATGGCCGAAATCCCTCATACGTCACGATGAAGTGGCGAGTTCAATCCAAAATGGTCGCTACATTTCCAAAAAGTTCTTATGGGCCCAAAATGCACACTGTGTGCAAAAGTTACGCTTAATTCTTCGTCTGCCGACTCTCCAAGCGTTCTAAATATGCAAGCGCTCATTCTTCATACGTCACGATGAAGTGGTGAGTTCAATCCAAAACGGTCGCTACATTTCCAAAAAGTTCTTATGGACCCAAAAAGGACACCGTGTGCAAAAGTTACGTTCAATTCTTCATCCGCCGACTCTCCAAGCTTTCTAAATATGCAAGCGCTCATTCTTTCATAAAAACGCCAAAATCCCTCATACGTCACGACGAAGTGGTGAGTTCATTCCAAAACGGTCGCTACATTTCCAAAAAGTTCTTATGGGCCCAAAACGGACACCGTGTGCAAAAGTTACGCTCAATTCATCGTCCGTCGACTCTCCAAACGTTCTAAATACGCAAGTGCTCATTCTTTCGAAAAATCACAAAAATCCCTCGCACGTCACGAAGAAGTGGTGAGTTCAATCCAAATCGGTCGCTACATTTCCAAAAAGTTCTTACTGGCCCAAAACGGACACCGTGTGCAAAAGTTACGCTCAATTCTTCGTACGCCGACAATCCAAGCGTTCCGAATATGCAAGTCGTCATTCTTTCAGAAAATGGCTAAAATCCCTCATACGTCACGACGAAGTGGTGAGTTCAATCCAAAATGGTCGCTACATTTCCAAAAAGTTCTTACGGGCCCAAAACGGGCAGTGTGTGCAAAAGTTACGCTCAATTCTTCGAACGCCAGCAATCCAATCGTTCCAAACATGCAAGTGCTCATTCTTTCAAAAAATGGCCAAAATCACTCATACGTCACGACGAAGTGGTGAGTTCAATCCAAAACGGTCGCCACATTTTCAAAAAGTTCTTATGGGCCCAAAACGGACACCGTGTGCAAAAGTTACGCTCAATTCATTGTACGCTGTCAATCCAAGCTTTCCATATATGCAAGTGCCCATTCTTTCGAAAAATGGCCGAAATCCCTCTTAAGTCACGACGAAGTGGTGTGTTCAATCCAAAAAGTTCTTATGGTCCCAAAACAGACACCGTTTGCAAAAGTTACGCTCCATTCTTCGTCCGCCGACTCTCCAAGCGTTCCAAATATGCAAGTGCTCATTCTTTTGAAAAAATGCCAAAAACCCGCGTACGTCACGACGAAGTGGTGAGTTCAATCCAAAACGGTCGCTACATTTCTAAAAAGTTCTTATGGGCCCAAAACGGACACCGTGTGGGAAAGTTACGCTCAATTCTTCGTCCGCCGACTCTCCAAGCGTTCTAAATATGCAAGTGCTCATTCCTTCGAAAAATGGCCAAAATCACTCGTACGTCACGACGAAGGGGTGAGTTCAATCCAAAACGGTCGCTACGTTTCCAAAAAGTACTTATGGGCCCAAAACGGGCAGTGTGTGCAAAAGTTACGCTCAATTCTTCGTACGCCGACAATCCAAGAATTCCAAATATGTAAGTGCTCATTTCTTCATAAAATTGCCAAAATCCCTCATACATCACGACGAAGTGGTGAGTTCAATTAAAAACAGTCGCTACATTTCCAAAAATTTCTTACGTGCCCAAAACGGACACCGCGTACAAAAGTAACGCTCAATTCTTCGTCTGCCGACTCTCCATGCATTCTAAATATACAAGCACTCATTCCTTCGAAAAATGGCCAA
>NW_019266026.1:0-8510 GCF_002742605.1 Olea europaea var. sylvestris | reverse complement strand
GACTGTGTCGGAATGGGCTAAAATTTGACAGGTTGATCGGAAATAAAAACCGCGTCGGGGGCAATTTCGTCATTTTTTGCAATTGTGTCGAAATGGGCTCAAATTTGACAGGTTGATCGGGAACAAAAATCGCGCCGGGGGCAATTTCGTCATTTTTCGAGACGGTGTCGGAATGAGCTATAGTTTGACAGGTTGATCGAAAACAATAACTGCGCCAGGGGCAACTTCGTCATTTTTTGCGATCGTGTCGGAATGGTCTAAAATTTGCCTGGTTGATCGGAAACAAAAACGAGCCAGGGGCAATTTAGTCATTTTTCGCGAATATGTCGGAATGTGCTGAAATTTGGCAGGTTGATCGGAAATAAAAATCGCATCGGGGGCAATTTCGTCTTTTTTCGCGACTGTGTCGGAATGGCCTAAAATTTGACTGGTTGATCAGAAACAAAAATCGAGCCGGGGGCAAATTCGTAATTTTTCGCGACTGTGTCGGAATGAGCTAAAATTTGACTGGTCGATCGGAAACAAAAATCGCGCGAGGGCAATTTCATCTTTCTTCGCGACTGTGTCGGAATGAGCTAAAATTTGACTGGTTGATCGGAAACAAAAATCGCGCCGCGGGCAAATTCGTCATTTTTCGCGACTTTGTCGGAATTGGTTCAAATTTGACAGGTTGATCGTGAACAAAAACCGCGTCGGGGGCAATTTCGTCATTTTTCGCTACTGTGTCGGAATGGGCTCAAATTTCAAAGGTTGATCGGGAACAAAAATCGCGACGGGGACAATTTCGTCATTTTTCGCGACTGTGTCGAAATTGGCTAAAATTTGACAGGCTGATCGGAAACAAAAATCGCGCCAGGGGCAATTTCGTAATTTTGCGCGACGGTGTCGGAATGGGCTAAAATTTGACAGGCTGATCGGAAACAAAAATCGCGCCAGGGGCAATTTCGTAATTTTGCGCGACGGTGTCGGAATGGGCTAAAATTTGACAGGCTGATCGGAAACAAAAATCGCGCCAGGGGCAATTTCGTAATTTTGCGCGACGGTGTCGGAATGGGCTAAAATTTGACAGGCTGATCGGAAACAAAAATCGCGCCAGGGGCAATTTCGTAATTTTGCGCGACGGTGTCGGAATGGGCTAAAATTTGACAGGCTGATCGGAAACAAAAATCGCGCCGCGGGCAAATTCGTCATTTTTCGCGACTATGTCGGAATGGGCTCAAATTTGACAGGTTGATCGGGAACAAAAACCACGCCGGGGATAATTTCGTCAAATTTCGCGACTGTGTTAGAATGGGCTGAAATTTGGCGGTTGATCGGAAATAAAAATCGCGTCTGGGGCAATTTCGTCATTTTTCGCGATTGTGTCGGAATGGGCTAAAATTTGACAGGTTGATCGGAAAAAAAAACCGCGCCTGGGATAATTTCGTCATTTTTCGCGACTGTGTCCGAATGGGCTTAAATTTGATAGGTTGATCGAAAAAAAAACCACGCCGGGGACTATTTCGTCATTTTTTGCGACTGTGTCGGAATGGGCAAAAATTTGGCAGGTTGATCGGAAACAAGAATCGCGCCGGGGGCAATTTCGTCATTTTTTGCAATGGTGTGGGAATGGGCTCAAATTTGACAGGTTGATCGGGAACAAAAATCGCGCCGGGGCAATTTCGTCATTTTGCGCGACTGTGTCAGAATGGACTCAAATTTGACAGGTTGATCGGAAAAAAAACCGTGCCGGGTACAAATTCGTCATTTTTCGCGACTGTGTCGGAATAGACTCAAATTTGACAGGTTGATCGGAAAAAAATCGTGCCGGGTACAAATTCGTCATTTTTTGCGACTGTGTCGGAATGGACTCAAATTTGACAGGTTGATCGGAAACAAAAACCGTGCCGGGTAAAAATTCGTCATTTTTCGCGACTGTGTCGGAATGGGCTCAAATTTGGCAGGTTGATCGGGAACAAAAATCGCGCTGGGGGCAATTTCATCATTTTTCGCGACAGTGTCGAAATTGGCTAAAATTTGACAGGTTTATTGGAAGTAAGAATCGCGCTGGGGGCAATTTCGTCGTTTTTGCAATGGTGTCGGAATGGGCTCAAATTTGACATGTTGATCATGAACAAAAACCGCGCCGGGGCAATTTCGTTATTTTTCGCGACTGTGTCGGAATGGACTCAAATTTGACAGGTTGGTCGGAAACAAAAATCGTGCTGGGTGCGATTTCGTCATTTTTCGCGACTGTGTCGGAATGGGCTAAAATTTGACTGGTTCATCGGAAACAAAAATCGCGCCGAGGGCAATTTCGTCATTTTTCGCGACTGTGTCGGAATTGGCTAAAATTTGACAGGATGATCGGAAACAAAAATCCCGCCAGGGGCAATTTCGTAATTTTTCGCGACTGTGTCGGAATTGAATGAAATTTGGCAGGTTCAATGGAAATAAAAATCGCGCCGGGGGAAAATTCGTCATTTTTCGCGACTGTGTCGGAATGGGCTCAAATTTGACAGGTCGATCGAGAACAAAAACCGCGCCGGGGGTAATTTCGTCATTTTTCGTGACTGTGTCGGAATGGTCTAAAATTTGACTGGTTGATCGGAAACGAAAACCTGCGCCGGGGGCAATTTCGTCATTTTTCGCCACTGTGTCGGAATGAGCTGAAATTTGGCAGGTTGATCGGAAATAAAAATCGCGCCGGGGGCTATTTCGTCATTTTTCGCGACTGTGTCGGAATGGTCTAAAATTTGACTGGTTGATCGGAAATAAAAATCGCGCCGGGGCAATTTCGTCATTTTTCGCCAGTGTGTCGGAATGGGCTGAAATTTGACTGGTTGATCGGAAACAAAATCCGCGCAAGGGGCAATTTCGTCATTTTTCGGGACTGCGTCGGAATGGGCTAAAATTTGACAGGTTGATCGGAAACAAAAATCGCGCCGAGGGCAATTTCGTCATTTTTCGCGACTGTGTCGGAATGGGCTAAAATTTGACAGGTTGATCGGAAATAAAAACCGCGTCGCGGGTAATTTCGTCATTTTTTGCAATGGTGTCGAAATGGGCTCAAATTTGACAGGTTGATCGGAAACAAGAATCGCGCCGGGGGCAATTTCGTCATTTTTTGCAATGGTGTTGGAATGAGCTCAAGTTTGAAAGGTTGATCGGGAACAAAAATCGCGCCGGGGCAATTTCGTCATTTTTCGCGACTTTGTCGGAATGGACTCAAATTTGACAGGTTGATCGGAAACAAAAACCGTGCCGGGTACAAATTCATCATTTTTCGCGACTGTGTAGGAATGGACTCAAATTTGACAGGTTGATCGGAAACAAAAATCGTGCCGGGTAAAAATTCGTCATTTTTCGCGACTGTGTCGGAATGGACTCAAATTTAATAGGTTGATCGAGAAAAAAAACCGCGCCGGGGCAATTTCGTCATTTTTCGCGATTGTGTCAGATTTGGCTAAAATTGGACAGGTTGATCGGAAACAAAAACCGCGCCGGGGGCAAATTCGTCATTTTTCGCGTCTGTGTCGGAATGGGCTCAAATTTGACAGGTTGATCGGGAACAAAAATCGCGCCGGGGGCAATTTCCCCATTTTTTGCGACTGTGTAGGAATGGGCTCAAATTTGACAGGTTGAACAGGAACAAAAATCGCGCCGGGGGCAATTTTGTCCTTTTTTCGCGGCTGTGTCGAAATTGGCTAAAATTTGACAGGTTGATCGGAAACAAGAATCGCGCCGGGGGCAATTTCGCTATTTTTCGCGCCTGTGTCGGAATGGGGTCAAATTTGACAGGTTGATCGGAAAAAAAAATTGCGCCAGGGGCAATTTCGTCATCTTTCGCGACTGTGACGGAATTGGCTAAAATTTGACAGGTTGATCGGAAACAAAAATCGCGCCAGGGGCAATTTCGTAATTTTTCGCGACTGTGTCGGAATTGAATGAAATTTGGCAGGTTCATCGGAAATAAAAATCGCGCCGGGGGCAATTCCGTCATTTTTCGCGACTGTGTCGGAATGGTCTAAAATTTGACTGGTTCATAGGAAACAAAAATCGCGCCGGGGGCAAATTCGTCATTTTTCGCGACTGTGTCGGAATGGGCTCAAATTTGACAGGTTGATCGAGAACAAAAACCGCGCCGGGGGCAATTTCGTCATTTTTCGCGCCTGTGTCGGAATGGCCTAAAATTTGACTGGTTGATCGGAAATGAAACCCTGCGCCGGGGGCAATTTCGTCATTTTTCGCCATTGTGTCGGATTGGGCTGAAATTTGGCAGGTTGATCGGAAATAAAAATCGCCCCGGGGGCTATTTCGTCAGTTTTCGAGACTGTGTCGGAATGGTATAAAATTTGACTGGTTGATGGGAAACAAAAATCGCGTCGGGAGCAATTTCGTCATTTTTCGCCAGTGTGTCGGAATGGGCTGAAATTTGACTGGTTGATCGGAAACAAAATCCGCGTCAGGGGCAATTTCGTCATTTTTCGTGACTGCGCCGGAATGGGCTAAAATTTGACAGGTTGATCGGAAACAAAAATCGCGCCGGGAGCAATTTCGTCATTTTTCGCGACTGTGTCGGAATGGGCTAAAATTTGACTGGTTGATCGGAAATAAAAACCGCGTCGGGGGCAATTTCGTCATTTTTTGCAATGGTGTCGAAATGGGCTCAAATTTGACAGGTTGATCGGGAACAAAAATCGGGCCGGGGGCAATTTCGTCATTTTTCACGACGGTGTCGGAATGAGCTAAAATTTGACAGGTTGATCGAAAACAATAACTGCGCCAAGGGCAACTTCGTCATTTTTTGCGATGGTGTCGGAATGGTCTAAAATTTGACTAGTTGATCGGAAATAAAAATCGCGTCGGGGGCAAATTAGTCATTTTTCGCGACTGTGTCGGAATGGGCTCAAATTTGACAGGTCGATCGAGAACAAAAATCGCGCCGGGGGTAATTTCGTCATTTTTCGTGACTGTGTCGGAATGGTCTAAAATTTGACTGGTTGATCGGAAACGAAAACCTGCGCCGGGGGAAATTTCGTCATTTTTCGCTACTGTGTCGAAATGGGCTCAAATTTGACAGGCTGATAGGGAACAAAAATCTCGAAGGGGGCAATTTCGCCATTTTTCGCGACTGTATCGAAATTGGCTAAAATTTGACAGGTTTATCGGAAACAAGAATTCTCGCTGGGGGCAATTTCGTCATTTTTGCAATGGTGTCGGAATGGGCTATAATTTGACATGTTGATCATGAACAAAAACCGCGCCGGGGCAATTTCGTCATTTTTCGGACTGTGTCGGAATGGACTCAAATTTGACAGGTTGATCGGAAACAAAAATCGTGCCAGGTGCGATTTCGTCATTTTTCGCGACTGTGTCGGAATGGGCTAAAATTTGACTGGTTCATCGGAAACAAAAATCGCGCCGGGGGCAATTTCGTCATTTTTCGCGACTGTGTCGGAATGGGCTAAAATTTGACTGGTTCATCGGAAACAAAAATCGCGCCGGGGGCAATTTCGTCATTTTTCAAGACGGTGTTGGAATGAGCTAAAATTTGACAGGTTGATCGAAAACAATAACTGCGCCAGGGGCAACTTCGTCATTTTTTGCGATGGTGTCGGAATTGTCTAAAATTTGACTGTTGATCAGAAACAAAAACCGAGCCAGGGGCAATTTAGTCATTTTTCGCGAATATGTCGGAATGTGCTGAAATTTGGCAGATTGATCGGAAATAAAAATCGCGCCGGGGACAATTTCGTCTTTTTTCGCGACTGTGTCGGAATGGGCTAAAATTTGACTGGTTGATCAGAAACAAAAATCGAGCCGGGGGCAAATTCGTCATTTTTCGCGACTGTGTCGGAATGAGCTAAAATTTGACTGGTCGATCGGAAACAAAAATCGCGCGGGGGCAATTTCATCTTTTTTCGCGACTGTGTCGGAATGAGCTAAAATTTGACTGGTTGATCGGAAACAAAAATCGCGCGGGGGGCAAATTCGTCATTTTTCACGACTTTGTCGGAATTGGCTCAAATTTGACAGGTTGATCGTGAACAAAAACCGCGCCAGGGGAAATTTCGTCATTTTTCGCTACTGTGTCGGAATGGGCCCAAATTTGACAGGTTGATCGGGAACAAAAATCGCGACGGGGGCAATCTCGTCATTTTTCGCGACTGTGTCAGAATGGACTCAAATTTGACCGGTTTATCGGAAACAAGAATCGCGCCGAGGGCAATTTCGTCATTTTTTCCGACTGTGTCAGAATGGACTCAAATTTGACCGGTTTATCGGAAACAAGAATCGCGCCGAGGGCAATTTCGTCATTTTTTCCGACTGTGTCAGAATGGACTCAAATTTGACCGGTTTATCGGAAACAAGAATCGCGCCGAGGGCAATTTCGTCATTTTTTCCGACTGTGTCAGAATGGACTCAAATTTGACCGGTTTATCGGAAACAAGAATCGCGCCGAGGGCAATTTCGTCATTTTTTCCGACTGTGTCAGAATGGACTCAAATTTGACCGGTTTATCGGAAACAAGAATCGCGCCGAGGGCAATTTCGTCATTTTTGCAATGGTGTCGGAATGGGCTCAAATTTGACAGGTTGATTGGGAACAAAAATCGCGCCGGGGATAATTTCGTCAAATTTCGCGACTGTGTTGGAGTAAGCTGAAATTTGGCGGTTGATCGAAAATAAAAATTGCGCCTGGGGTAATTTCGTCATTTTTTGCGACTGTGTCGGAATGGGCAAAAATTTGGCAGGTTGATCGGAAAAAAGAATCGCGCCGGGGGCAATTTCGTCATTTTTTGCAATGGTGTCGGAATGGGCTCAAATTTGACAGGTTGATCGGGAACAAAAATCGCGCCGGGGCAATTCCGTCATTTTTTGCGACTGTGCCGGAATGGACTCAAATTTGACAGGTTGATCAGAAACAAAAATCGTGCCGGGTACAAATTCGTCATTTTTCGCGACTGTGTCGGAATGGACTCAAATTAGACAGGTTGATCGAGAACAAAAACCACGCCGGGGGCAATTTCGTCATTTTTCGCGACTGTGTCGAAATTGGCTAAAATTTGACAGGTTGATCGGAAACAAAAACCGCGCCGGGGGCAAATTCGTCATTTTTCGCGACTGTGTCGGAATGGGTTCAAATTTGACACGTTGATCGGGAACAAAAATCTCGCCGGGGGCAATTTCGTCATTTTTTGCGACTGTGCAGGAATGGGCTCAAATTTGACAGGTTGATCAGGAACAAAAACCGCGCCGGGGGCAATTTCATCATTTTTCGCGGCTATGTCGAAATTGGCTAAAATTTGATAGGTTGATCGGAAACAAGAATCGCGCCGGGGGTAATTTCGTCATTTTTCGCGCCTGTGTCGGAATGGGCTCAAATTTGACAGGTTGATCGGGAACAAAAATTGCGCTGGGGCAATTTCGTCATTTTTCGCGACAGTGTCGAAATTGGCTAAAATTTGACAGGTTTATTGGAAACAAGAATCGCGCTGGGGGCAATTTCGTCGTTTTTGCAATGGTGTCGGAATGGGCTCAAATTTGACATGTTGATCATGAACAAAAACCGCGCCGGGGCAATTTCGTCATTTTTCGCGACTGTGTCGGAACGGTCTCAAATTTGACAGGTTGGTCGGAAACAAAAATCGTGCTGGGTGCGATTTCGTCATTTTTCACGACTGTGTCGGAATGGGCTAAAATTTGACTGGTTCATCGGAAATAAAAATCGCGCCGGGGGCAATTCCGTCATTTCTCACGACTGTGTCGGAATGGTCTAAAATTTGACTGTTCATAGGGAACAAAAATCGCGCCGGGGGCAAATTCGTCATTTTTCGCGACTGTGTCGGAATGGTTCAAATTTGACAGGTTGATCGAGAACAAAAACCAAGCCGAGGGTAATTTCGTCATTATTCGCTACTGTGTCAGAATTGGCTAAAATTTGACAGGTTGATCGAAAACAAAAACCGCGCCGGGGGCAATTTCGTCATTTATCGCGACTGTGTCGGAATGGTCTAAAATTTGACTGGTTGATCGGAAACAAAAACCTGCGCCGGGCGCAATTTCGTCATTTTTTGCGACTGTGTCGGAATAGGCTGAAATTTGGCAGGTTCGGAAATAAAAATCGCGCCGGGGGCTATTTCGTCATTTTTCACGACTGTGTCGGAATGGTCTAAAATTTGACCGGTTGATCGGAAACAAAAATTGCGACGGGGGCAATTTCGTCATTTTTTGCCACTGTGTCGGAATGGGCTGAAATTTGACTGGTTGATCGGAAACAAAATCCGCGCCAGGGGCAATTTCGTCATTTTTCGCGACTGTGTCGGAATGGGCTAAAATTTGACAGGTTGATCGGAAACAAAAACCGCGCCGGGGGCAATTTCGTCATTTTTTGCGACTATGTCGGAATGGGCTAAAATTTGACAGCTTGATCGGAAACAAAAACCGCGCCGGGGGCAATTTCGTCATTTTTTGCAATGGTGTCGAAATGGGCTCAAATTTTACAGGTTGATCAGGAACAAAAATCGC